>NC_089819.1:23578557-23766057 GCF_029633855.1 Hoplias malabaricus
CCTCCGGGTGACTGTCTGTGAGGAGTGTGGTGTGTTCTCTCTGTGTCTGCGTGGGTTTCCTCCGGGTGGCTGTCTGTGAGGAGTGTGGTGTGTTCTCTCTGTGTCTGCGCGGGTTTCCTCCGGGTGACTGTGTGTGTTCTCTCTGTGTCTGCATGGGTTTCCTCTGGGTGACTGTCTGTGAGGAGTGTGGTGTGTTCTCTCTGTGTCTGCGCGGGTTTCCTCCGGGTGACTGTCTGTGAGGAGTGTGGTGTGTTCTCTCTGTGTCTGCGTGGGTTTCCTCCGGGTGACTGTCTGTGAGGAGTGTGGTGTGTTCTCTCTGTGTCTGCGTGGGTTTCCTCCGGGTGACTGTCTGTGAGGAGTGTGGTGTGTTCTCTCTGTGTCTGCGTGGGTTTCCTCCGGATGACTGTCTTTGAGGAGTGTGGTGTGTTCTCTCTGTGTCTGCGTGGGTTTCCTCCGGGTGACTGACTGTGAGGAGTTGGTGTGTGTTCTCCCTGTGTCCTCGTGGGTTTCCTCCGGGTGACTGTCTGTGAGGAGTGTGGTGTGTTCTCTCTGTGTCTGCGTGGGTTTCCTCCGAGTGACTGTCTGTGAGGAGTGTGGTGTGTTCTCTCTGTGTCTGCGTGGGTTTCCTCCGGGTGACTGTCTGTGAGGAGTGTGGTGTGTTCTCTCTGTGTCTGCGTGGGTTTCCTCCGGGTGACTGTCTGTGAGGAGTGTGGTGTGTTCTATCTGTGTCTGCGTGGGTTTCCTCCGGGTGACTGACTGTGAGGAGTTGGTGTGTGTTCTCCCTGTGTCCTCGTGGGTTTCCTCCGGGTGACTGTCTGTGAGGAGTGTGGTGTGTTCTCTCTGTGTCTGCACGGGTTTCCTCCGGGTGACTGTCTGTGAGGAGTGTGGTGTGTGTTCTCCCTGTGTCTGCGTGGGTTTCCTCCGGGTGACTGTCTTTGAGGAGTGTGGTGTGTTCTCTCTGTGTCTGCGTGGGTTTCCTCCGGGTGACTGACTGTGAGGAGTTGGTGTATGTTCTCCTTGTGTCCTCGTGGGTTTCCTCCGGGTGACTGTCTGTGAGGACTGTGGTGTGTTCTCTCTGTGTCTGCGCGGGTTTCCTCCGGGTGACTGTCTGTGAGGAGTGTGGTGTGTTCTCTCTGTGTCTGCGTGGGTTTCCTCCGGGTGACTGTCTGTGAGGAGTGTGGTGTGTTCTCTCTGTGTCTGCGTGGGTTTCCTCCGGGTGACTGTCTGTGAGGAGTGTGGTGTGTTCTTTCTGTGTCTGCGTGGGTTTCCTCCGGGTGACTGAGTGTGAGGAGTTGGTGTGTGTTCTCCCTGTGTCCTCGTGGGTTTCCTCCGGGTGACTGTCTGTGAGGAGTGTGGTGTGTTCTCTCTGTGTCTGCGTGGGTTTCCTCCGGGTGACTGAGTGTGAGGAGTTGGTGTGTGTTCTCCCTGTGTCCTCGTGGGTTTCCTCCGGGTGACTGTCTGTGAGGAGTGTGGCGTGTTCTCTCTGTGTCTGCGCGGGTTTCCTCCGGGTGACTGTCTGTGAGGAGTGTGGTGTGTTCTCTCTGTGTCTGCGTGGGTTTCCTCCGGGTGACTGTCTGTGAGGAGTGTGGCGTGTTCTCTCTGTGTCTGCGTGGGTTTCCTCCGGGTGACTGTCTTTGAGGAGTGTGGTGTGTTCTCTCTGTGTCTGCGTGGGTTTCCTCCGGGTGACTGTCTGTGAGGAGTGTGGTGTGTTCTCTCTGTGTCTGCGTGGGTTTCCTCCGGGTGACTGTCTGTGAGGAGTGTGGTGTGTTCTTTCTGTGTCTGCGTGGGTTTCCTCCGGGTGACTGAGTGTGAGGAGTTGGTGTGTGTTCTCCCTGTGTCCTCGTGGGTTTCCTCCGGGTGACTGTCTGTGAGGAGTGTGGCGTGTTCTCTCTGTGTCTGCGTGGGTTTCCTCCGGGTGACTGAGTGTGAGGAGTTGGTGTGTGTTCTCCCTGTGTCCTCGTGGGTTTCCTCCGGGTGACTGTCTGTGAGGAGTGTGGCGTGTTCTCTCTGTGTCTGCGCGGGTTTCCTCCGGGTGACTGTCTGTGAGGAGTGTGGTGTGTTCTCTCTGTGTCTGCGTGGGTTTCCTCCGGGTGACTGTCTGTGAGGAGTGTGGTGTGTTCTCTCTGTGTCTGCGTGGGTTTCCTCCGGGTGACTGTCTTTGAGGAGTGTGGTGTGTTCTCTCTGTGTCTGCGTGGGTTTCCTCCGGGTGACTGTCTTTGAGGAGTGTGGTGTGTTCTATCTGTGTCCTCGTGGGTTTCCTCCGGATGACTGTCTGTGAGGAGTGTGGTGTGTTCTCTCTGTGTCTGCGCGGGTTTCCTCCGGGTGACTGTGTGTGTTCTCTCTGTGTCTGCGCGGGTTTCCTCCGGGTGACTGTCTGTGAGGAGTGTGGTGTGTTCTCTCTGTGTCTGCGTGGGTTTCCTCCGGGTGACTGTCTGTGAGGAGTGTGGTGTGTTCTCCCTGTGTCTGCGTGGGTTTCCTCCGGGTGACTGTCTGTGAGGAGTGTGGTGTGTTCTCTCTGTGTCTGCGTGGATTTCCTCTGGGTGACTGTCTGTGAGGAGTGTGGTGTGTTCTCCCTGTGTCTGCGTGGGTTTCCTCTGGGTGACTGTCTGTGAGGAGTGTGGTGTGTTCTCCCTGTGTCCTCGTGGGTTTCCTCCGGGTGACTGAGTGTGAGGAGTGTGGTGTGTTCTCTCTGTGTCTGCGTGGGTTTCCTCCGGGTGACTGAGTGTGAGGAGTTGGTGTGTGTTCTCCCTGTGTCCTCGTGGGTTTCCTCCGGGTGACTGTCTGTGAGGAGTGTGGTGTGTTCTCTCTGTGTCTGCGCGGGTTTCCTCCGGGTGACTGTCTGTGAGGAGTGTGGTGTGTTCTCTCTGTGTCTGCGTGGGTTTCCTCCGGGTGACTGTCTGTGAGGAGTGTGGTGTGTTCTCTCTGTGTCTGCGTGGGTTTCCTCCGGGTGACTGTCTTTGAGGAGTGTGGTGTGTTCTCCCTGTGTCTGCGTGGGTTTCCTCCGGGTGACTGTCTGTGAGGAGTGTGGTGTGTTCTCTCTGTGTCTGCGCGGGTTTCCTCCGGGTGACTGTCTGTGAGGAGTGTGGTGTGTTCTCTCTGTGTCTGCGTGGGTTTCCTCCGGGTGATTGTCTGTGAGGAGTGTGGTGTGTTCTCTCTGTGTCTGCGTGGGTTTCCTCCGGGTGACTGTCTGTGAGGAGTGTGGTGTGTTCTCTCTGTGTCTGCGTGGGTTTCCTCCGGGTGATTGTCTGTGAGGAGTGTGGTGTGTTCTCCCCGTGTCTGTGTGGGTTTCCTCCGGGTGACTGTCTGTGAGGAGTGTGGTGTGTTCTCCCTGTGTCTGCGTGGGTTTCCTCTGGGTGACTGTCTGTGAGGAGTGTGGTGTGTTCTCCCTGTGTCTGCGTGGGTTTCCTCCGGGTCCTCCGGTTTCCTCCCACGGTCTAAAAACACACGTTGGTAGGTGGATTGGCGACTCAAAAATGTCCGTAGGATTGAGTGTGTGTTCGACCCTGAACTGGATAAGGGCTTACAGATAATGAATGAATGAATGAGCAATGAAGATTCGAGACCCCTGGTTTCTATCTCCCCCCTTGTAAAGAAGTTGTTACATATCTGAATGACTTTGTTTACATCTAAATGAACTATGCAGAAATTTAGCAAAGAGACTGGAACTGCCCTTTAAAACATATTAAAAATAGTTTAATGCCTGTGAAATTATACCTAATCCTATTGAGGCATGGAGTTGATGTTAATATGGGGGTTGTATACGGCAAAAAAGAAACAGTGCCTAGGTAAACAAGAACATCTGCTAAAGCAGATTAAATAGAAAATGAACATATGTTTTTATAGCATGTTTAAATCTGTTCCTTCAAGAGAATATCGCAGATGAATTTACAGAACACTGCTGGTTACGTGCCTTGGAAAATGTTCATTACTGAAGCAGGGAAAGAATGTTGTGACAGCTGCATTTAAATCAATGGGAACAACATCAGTAAAATTGTGTGATTAGATCAGGTTTAGAATTTGTGGGTTTAAATTCACATGATGCTCATGCATTTGAGCAACTGATAAAGAAAAAACAGAAGAGCAACTGTTCCCAATGTGACTGAGAATGTCAAGGCAGACCATGATCAGACACAGAAAGAGTCCCTCCACATCTTAACAAATGGATATTGTAAGTACCCCTCCTTACAAAGATGAATGCATTTTAGGGTTGAGCATTATAACGATAAAACTGCATACAGCGGTATTTAAAAATGTGGATTGTATCTCAAAATGAGGGTGATATATATGATGTTTGGTGTGCCTAATTTCTGTTTTGTGTCATTAAATGTCGGCTAAAATGGGCATATGCATTTAAGAGAGCCACAGGGAGGGGGCGCTGTGGGAGGTGCTCAATGACTGCTGATGTCACGGTGTGAAAACAGGTGGGGGGAAAAACACAAGCCCAGTAGCCCACTGCGGTTCTAAGTTTAGCACTGAGTTTGGGTTAAAAGAGAGAGGAAGAAAGGTGTAAACAGACAAAACTCTCAGAAAACCCTTCACTCGACTTTGTGCTGCTCACAGGTATTTGGCTTTATCCTCTAACTATGTGTGTTTTGAGCCTCAGTTCACTGAAAAATCTGCTGTGGTGTGTTTAACTACAAGAAGATGGTTTTAGTGCCAGCTGTGCTTCTAAACAGTGTACACCGTATTATTTCGCTTATTTTTGAAATTTTTTTGTTCCTTCAGCACCGGTTGATGAAATTTTCTCTCTCAGAAACATGCTTTTTATCATCAACACGTGTGTCTGTGAGCACTGTCGGGCTGTGTTTAGCAAAATTTACTCGACTTTGCTCACAGATATAAGGCTCAGCGCAGCCTGACAGAGCATCGCCTTTCCGCGGTAATACCGTATACCTAGGGTGACCAGACATCCTCTTTTACCCGGAATTTCACAAATGTCTGGGATTTTGTTTTTCTAGAGCTTACATAGAACTTCGAGAAGCGTCTCGTTCACAAACTAGTCCCGCCCTCCCCTACTCCGATTGGTTCAGTTGAGTGACAAGGGGGCATGGTGAAGTAGCCTAAAATCTTCTGATTGGACGGTCTGACTGTAGAGCTACCGTTATTGGTCGATAACCTTCTCTGTAAACATTTAATTGGTCAGTCTGCACGTCATTAGTCCTTGTTTACGTCAGGCAAAGCTTATGTACACACCCTCATCTCGAGCAGCTATGACGAAACGTAAATGTAAGTTCTCGGATGAATTAAGAAATTCTCATGTGTTGTGTAGCAAATAAAGGTGTAAAAGACCTAAAAGCACACACAGGTTCAGCTCAGCATACAACGGCAGCGAGATAATACCGAGATAATATGTTGAGGCAGTATGACGTATGAAAAATGTGGACACCGCCCATCCCTACTGTATATACCAGACAGCCAATTGGAAGAGCTGTGAAACGTGTAGCATATAATTCTTGTCACTGAAAAACAAACATTCTCCTGCTCTTTTGTCATTTTATGGTAACCATAGCTTGGCATTAAATATGTCAATTGTCATTATACATTTTAAAAATCCTGAAAATAAATATTAATATGCTACGCTCACATTCGCTAACATCAACTAAACCAAATCTCACATGTAATTTTTGGTTACAGTATTATCCCCAAGAACAGAACAAATCCACCACATGCCTTCCCAGCATTTTTTCTTTGATGGAAATCATAACGAATGCAGCGACCAATAAATTCTTCTAACTCACCATTTTCAAATTATTAAATATATATATATATATATATATATATATATATATATATATTTTTTTTTTAAATGTCATTTGTCATTATTAATACTACCCAACAGTAACTGCAAAACCAATTTGTACACCTAATACATACATCGCTCTTAAAGGTAATGAATATGCCGGACCATCATTGAACCCAGTACTGTTTCTACAGGTCATGGATGTTTATGCACTTCCTCACCCATCTCAGAATATTCTGTGCCATTACAGGTAGGGTGTACTCTTGTATCACAAACAGGTCTGAGGGCTCACACTCCACAGCAAAGCGATTAGTGTCGCTATTGTACTCCACAGGACACACACAGTATTGATACTGGGACAGCAGGTAGGCAAACTGGAAAACAATTTCAAAACATTCTGTTAACACATATATGGAGCATCATCTTGTTAAAATTGTACTTTTGAGCCTGACTCTGCGCTTACAATGAAAGCGAAGAACACTGTGGAGAAGAAGCCTCCAATGAAGCCTTCCCAGGTCTTCTTCGGAGAGAGCTGAGAGGGAAGAGGTGAGTTTGATTATAATTTGCAAGACAATATTTAAAAAACTTGAATATTTTGCCTATAAAGACAAACAGATCCCAATGATCAAACCCATTTATATGTTTTATTTCAGCACATTTTCCTGTTTTTAACTGTGTTTTTGTATTCACTATGTTTTGTTGATCATATGTCATTTGTGATATTTCATGATTTCATCAATTTCAGTTGCTTTTTATAAATGATTCACAAATTTAAATGTTAAAAAATCATTAATTAAGTCAACAGCAACAGTCTGAAAAAACACATATGAACAACATTTTATCTGCTCAGGAGAGTTTACCTTGATCAGAGGTGTTCTACCAAAAAAGAAGCCGAACAGGTAAGCCATTATGTCGTTGCAGATCACGATCGATATGGGAACGATAAACCTGCAGGAGACAGCATACTTTAAACTTAGGTTCAGATCAGTTACACATTTTTAAGGAGAAATAAATAAAAAAGGACAAAAATAAAGCGATAAAGAATATACTGAGGCTGAAAATGGGAGCTTGGAGACAAGTAAATTGACAGTTTATATCCTTTCAGGTTTGTTGTGCATTAATATCCAGTGCTGTCCAATAGTCAATCCTCATTTGTTTATTCATTTACTTAATTTCCAGTTGGGATAAATTAAGAAATACAGTGGAACCTCGAGTAACGAAGTGTTCCGAATACGTACAAATCGAGTTACGTGTAGCAAAATTTCTGATCCAGTTACGAATGTTTTCCCGAGTTACGAAGAGCTGATATTTGGGATCCGACTGATAGTTGGCGTGGTGTTCGCTCACAGATTCCGCACAGTGACCGTACAGTATCAAGTCGTATCTCGTTCGTTGTAACATTTTAAAAGTGTTTTTAGTGGTTTTTGTGAACTTTATTGTGCACCATGGCCTCCAAGAAGACCACAAAAGCAAAGGACATCCATGTCAAGAAGAAGCAGAGTATATCAACTGAGTTAAAACAAGAAATTATAGAAAAACATAAGCGAGGCCTTGCGTGTGCATGAACTGAGCAAGCTGTATGACCGAAGTGCATCGACGATATGTACGATACTGAAACAAAAAGACGCAATCAAAAGTGCTAGAACAGCGAAAGGCACGAAAGGCTTCGTTCCGTGCCAGTATCCCTACGCTCATCAGTCTCCAAGGTAAGATTACTGTACCGTATTTTATACGTTTCTAAATCTATTCTGTATATGTTCTTTCATCTATTAATTTTGTTGTGCAATTTAAAGTTTTGTGTGAGTTTTTCATATTGAAAAACATGCATTTTTTCATAATTTAGGACAATTTGAGGACTTGTAAGAGGGCGATTAATCCAATTTCCATTATTTTAAACAGGGAAAATTCGTTCCAGTTACGAGCAGTTCCAATTAAGAACTCGGTTCTGGAACAAATTAAATTCGTAACTCAAGGTCCCACTGTACTTATTAATAAAATCTTGTTTTAGATCCATAAGCAAGTGTTTGTGGCTTTCCACTGTGAAAAGACAACTCAATACTGTGGGTCTGAAAGGATGTGTAGCTGCTCAGAAGTCCTTACTGAAAAGGAACATCTCATTCATTGAACAGCTACAGTTTGGTACATACACAGACTTACTGCATCTCCTATCAGCTGATGACATCAGATTTTACTCATCTATCTCTGAATCCATCCCTTGCCATCAACACTGACTGGTGCTTAGCTGAACCTTGAACTTGACTGCAGCAAAAAAGACAAACAAATTGATCCTGGACCAAATCAAGCCTCACTTTCACTAGACAACGTGAGAAGCCCTATCCACATGGTCGCCAGGAGGCGAAATTAACTATATGGCCTTAAGTGATAATTGCGCCATGGTGTTTCACTGTAGTTTAAGACACAAAGTATTTATCACGGAGACAGACCTTTCCAGCAGAACTACTGCTCTGTGTTTGGGGTAAAACCCCTAATTTCCCTTCAACCAGGAAACTAACATTTAATTGCACTTAATATTGCATTACGACTGGAAACTAAATAAATGGTGTGGGGCATCTTGCACATTGTTTTTATTTGAAGTAATTCCGGACCATATCTATCACTCCATTTGTTGTAAAAAGTTCACTTGAGAGTAAAGGCCTAGGAACATCATCAAATGATTAAAAAAAAGAAAAAAAAGAAAAGAAAATGAAGAGGAAAAAAAAGAAACTGACTGTCCAAGCTCCCACTGAGCAGCAGACAATATTTTTGAGGAATGTTAGCAAACCGAGACGTGCACTGAGGTGAGGGAGAATGTGACGTGGATATTGAGTCAGTGAAGAAGAAGCAGAAGAGACAGGTCTGTCAAGTTTGAGCGTGATTCCTGCTTACCAGATCATTCCTTCAAACAGGTTCTGAATGACCAGGTGAGACTGAGTTACCACAATCAACAGGGTCACATGGGTCCAAGCAAACTGGAATGGCAAACACACACACACACACACACAAGCACACAAACACACACACACAAGCAAACAGACAAACACACCATCAATGGAAACATCTGTGAGGATGACATTTGGCCACTGAGGAGAAGGAGGAGATGATGCAATGAACAGAGTTACAGCACGGCTCAGTTAATTTATCAAATATTGTTACCCTCATTTCCAAAACACCTAGTGATATGTTAAAGTATGTACCACTATGAGGCTGTGAAGTTGGAAGGGAAGTAACTCTGTGAAGGTGCGAGAAAACTGTGGATTTTTAGAGCTGCACTGTAGTTCAGTGGAAGAACTAACAAGCAATCTTCACAACCTGAGTCTAGACACTATGTAATTAGTGCAAGTTAATTAAGATCATCGGGACAATATATATAGTCGCTCTCAGGTCAAAAAATGAACAGAATATGTTATTATTTTGGATCTTTTGAGGATTCCATGAAAGTTTAAGTCAATGTGAAAAGCTATCAATTTTAAAAAGGATGGGAGAACAGTGTTTATTTTCACTGCGACAATACACTGATATATTAAGCTGCTGCAATGTGCTACATAACAAAATACACATATGTAATTTCAATACATTTGACTATGCAGGGAGCAAGCTATCCCAGTTAAAGTCAGCAAACTGTGCAGTAGTTTTCAGCATAAAGCGGGCAGTTAATGACAGTGCATAGCTGCTTAACTCTGGGCCTCTAACTACACTGTCCAGAGTTCACACTGGTCTAGTCTATGGTTTGACATGTATCATTAACTGTACACTACCCATCCTACAGTTTGTTGACACCTGTTTTAATGACAGTGAACCCATTGCTGAATCGTGTGTCCAATTATGCAGGGACTCAATGCTAAAATCTCCACAGAAAAAGGCATTTACTCATTGAATGGGATACTCTGAACCAGCCCAGCTAGATCACCAAGCCATGTACCCAATGGTAAAACGTGTTTATGGCTGCATCTTCTGAGTCACAACGTAAACCCACCAAAATACTCAGCTGGGAAATAATGACTAAATCTTATTGAGAATTTTTAGATGCTGAGAGATGCTCTAAATATTAATAAATAGAGAAAATATTCTCAGGTCATGGCCACATCTCCAACAGGTCCAAACCGGACCACGGCCCACTCAGTCAGCCACAGTTAATTCACTCTGAGAAATCCGAATACGCAAATATGAAACCAACTTTACTGGAGTCTCAAATGAGGTGAGGGGAGAGCGAGACATACACGACACTGTTGTAGCTTAGTTTTGTGGAGTGTGTAAAGTGTGTCACTCTCAACAGACAAAATGAAAGTAAACCCAACCCCACCGTCAATAAACTGGACACGCACTTTCTAGTTGTAAAAACTGTGGAGGTGAAATTATTCAGGCCCAGCTGCGGTCACTGTTCTGATGTTGTGACTGCATTTTAACGACATTTTGTAGCATGTCAGAATATTTTAACATCATCAGAATATGTTTGATGGCACCCCCTGATGAAGACAGACAGCACACCAGTTGCAGCACAGTTGAGAAAGACTGGAATAAAGCACTGGGATGTAGTACTGTAGTACTGAGTTCTCTGGAGTGATGGAGATTAATTTTATATTATATTTAGTGTAGTTGGGATGAGATATAATATCATTTCCAATTATAAACATGGCGTCACTAATATTATCTGTTAATACTATCCAATCCTCTCAGATACTTTCAAATCTCTCAATTAAAACCTTACTAATAGAGTAGAAGTCTGTTTCATCTGCAAAGAGACATAAACTCCCTATAAATACACTTGATTTAAGAGAAATAATGAATTACCAGGTGTCCACATAATTTAGGTCATCCAGGGTATTATACTGCTTTGCATAAACACTCACAAGCCAATTCATGGTACAAATAACGTAATACATGCAGGTAAGAGAGGTGAGATGCATGAACTGACTTGTCATTTAACTGCTCCAAAACAGACATAGATACGTAGTTTTTAAAAACAGCTTCAACTTCAGTGAAAGACTTACTTGTCACACACAAACCATACTACCAGTACACACACTATTCTTCATGCACAGAGTATATTTACAGATATAAACCATACAATATTGATTCTAAAATGACCTTTCCTACTGTCATTTTGTGCATAGGTCTGTGAATGGGAAGAGCTTTGTTGAGTTAGTGCTTGCACACTGTATGCCAGGTACACACCATGTAAAACTGCAGGCGGTAATGTTTCTTCAC
Organism: Hoplias malabaricus; assembly: GCF_029633855.1. Lineage (NCBI taxonomy): Eukaryota > Metazoa > Chordata > Actinopteri > Characiformes > Erythrinidae > Hoplias > Hoplias malabaricus. Next base: position 23,589,503 of record NC_089819.1, read on the forward strand.
TAAGCTCAGAACAAACATGCAGAAACCTGTGAAAAGCAAATAACATGCGGTCAGTTTTAAGAAACACAAGGGAATATGTTTAAACACACAATAGAAATGCTTAGAAAATGAGAAATGAGACATTTAACCAATCTAGTGTTAGGTACAAATATGATTTTGGTCAAAACATATGAGCATAACAAGTACTAGTCTTTCAAAGGTGACGGTCAGAGAACTGAAGGTAACGTCATGTTTGAATTACATTGTGTTTAGTTATCTCTTACAGGTGTTTAAATATTCAATGTGTCATGCTTGAATTAATTATATATTCACACTTTCATTTCTTTATTGTAAATATTAAGTAACAGCAGTCCAAAGCTTTATCAGTATCTTCCTTAAAACATATCTTCCATCAGAGTCATGAAATTCTCGCAATGTTAACAAACAGCATTTCTCTCTCACTGATGGGGAGCTCTTGTCTTGTTTTTCAAACTCACCTGCCAAGTACAATGCAAAAGAAATGAAGCGATGATAGCGCACAAGGAACTGCAGGGGCTCCTCCCTTTGGACAAGTGCACCAAAATAGTCAGCTACTGTTTCACCATAAAAGAAATAGTTCACACAAATCAGGAAGTACCTGAAAGGTAAAGAAAAAAACATGTTTAACAGGAGGCAATCAAAAAAAAAAAAAAAAAAAAAAAAAACTATTTGTGTTTGTAACAGTGAATAACCACACATTATATTTCAGCCTCTTTCAGAGACACTCTGTCGGGTTATTGTTTGGATAAAGTGCTCACTTGTGTGAACTTTATGCAAAGCTCCAACCTGGATGTGCACTTTGCTCAAGTCCATTTAATGACTAGTTTATCTATGAACAGAGGTGAGTTGTGGTGGGAAGAAACAAGGACGTGTGTTGCACAGACAGGGAAAGCGAAAGAAATTGAGAGTGAAATGTGGTATTAAAAGTTCCCACTTACCAGCTGAGAGTTCTGAACCAGGGCAGGTCATAGGAATGGTAAACTCTGTAGCCAATGGTTATGATTTCTTGAAAACATCTGATTTGAATGCTCATAACCTACAAAAAACACAATAAATGCTTGAAATACATTTATTCATGTGCGAGTACTTACTAGTTTCTGTATAGTCACTGTATTCTATCAGTATATCTCCATCTGTATTAAAGCACCGGCTGTCCTTTACATTAAGTGTAAGTTTAACGAGGAAAAATTGATCAAATTCTCCAACTTTATTGGTGCACACTGTAAAATGCTAATATTATTTGTGTTCTCCTTAAACGTTACGTAATTAAACAAAGACATGATGTCCTCACAACTCAGAATTTAACCCAACTATGGCAGTTAACACAAACAAACAAACATTAGGGGTTGGGGCAGTGAAAATACACAAACACAGTGTGGGGTTCAGTCTTGTAAACCCTTTAGCGCAAAATTGCCCCAAATTTAGGGATTGCATTTGGAGATATATTGAAGAAAATGAATATTTGAATCCCTTGTGCTTACAAGTTATCCAAGAGCTTCCTCAGTGTGACACACAACTGTCCATGTCCCAATAAAAGTCCACTTTAAAAATACCTTGTCCAACACGATATATGACCCTGCAAAGCCAGGGTTACTGGAGGACAAGCGTGTTGCTTTCGGGGTGTCTGTTTTGGGAGTCTGTTAAATGCCTCTGTGTTATCTTATTCTCCTACAACCTGAGGTAAAGCAACTGAGGTGCACTTACAACAATTATAAGCATAATGGGTCCCAAATAGATGATAAGGAAGAAGCCTATGATCATTGTAAGAGATAAAATCCCTCGTATCCACCAGTTCTTCCATCTGTAAGGAAAAAATAAACAGATCAGTAAGAGTTTAATTTTCACGGATGTTTCCAGACCTAGTCCTAAAGATATCTTCCCCCATTATCACGTATAGTGTACACTAGCTTCCTTTAAAGAACATCTCAGTTTTCTTCTAAGGAGCATCTGCCAAGACACTTTCTATAGTTCTGTGGAGCTCCAAGGACTATGTAAATAAATCACATCTCACCAATTAGCAAGTGCAGACCTGAAGAACTGAGTTGTTGCATGAAAGAAATGTTAAAAAAAGCCCAAATATCTGTACAACTCCATCATATTCTCATCTTCCCTTGGTTTCGGTTTGCGACTCTGACAAACTCTAATAAAGTAGACACTTCATGTAAATTATACTGATGGCCCCAGTATTAAAAATGAGAAAAGTGGATAAGGCTGAGGCTTTTGTTTCCCGTGATTTTTAAACACTGTAGTAGTTTACATAATGACAAGTTAGCTTTAGTTAGGTGAAGGCCAAAGATCTCAAAAAACGGGCAGTGAGGATCAATGTTGTGTATACCGTTTGATTTGCCATAAACTGTATTCCTAGAACAGCATTAGGAATCCCTGTGCCCAACTAAGAATTCGAAGCTACAACGTTTTTAATTATTCTCTTCAATGATTTTACAATCACTTCCTGTTTCTAATTATTACCCAGGAACTCCTGACATGTTGTATACCTGACCCTCTACTGAACATTTAACCCACTGCATGCTCTTATCCATCACAATCACTATTCCACAAGAACTGTGACAACCTTTTAGCATCTTAGGTACAGCCAAAGCTCTTGGGAGTTTTTCCTGTCACTGTTGCCCTTGACTCTCCCATTAGGGGACTGCACTGTGTTTCTGTAAAGCTGATTTGTTACACTATGATGGTAAAATGCTCCAAACCATTGAAACAGCCTAAAGAGAACGGAACATGAAAAACAGTGTCTCAGGCTTGATTTAAAAGGTCTAAGTGGAGATTTAAAGATTCACCGTAACTCAACCCCATTACAAGTTCAGTGAAACTAAAGCAATTTTAGGTAAACAACAAACTACTCTATTAAAAGTCTGTGATTCAGCTCACAAATCAGTTTGGAACTAGCAGAAAGGTCAATACAATATACCGCTCTGTTGATTCCCTGGAATGTGGTTATGTGTGTGTGTGGGTGTGTGTGGTGCAGAGTCACACCATCATCCTGCAACCCCCTTCCATTCATTCACAGTGTAGTGAGAGTCTTCATAAAGGGAACAAAGGGAGTGCCATAAAAGATATGAGTTACTGGACAGTGCCATAAAGTATTCGCCCTCTCAGAACGGGACAGGGGACAGGTGCCACAACTCATACAGGAAGCAAAGGAGGGAAGCTGTCAATGAAGACAAAGTGAGAGAGAAAGAGAATAAGAGAAAGCTAGGGAGGGAGTTAGACAGAAAGAGCAAGAAAGAGAGAGCACAAGCGAGAGAGAAGGAGACAGAGAGACAAAGTGCAGAGTCATCAGAAATGTGATGAGGGCCAGACGCCTCCATTCAGGCGTGTGACCTAGTGCCTCTGCAGTTTTCCTGTGAGCGCGTGTGAGCGTGTGTTTGTGTTTGTTTTTGTACACTGCAGGATCTAAAGAGATAATAACAGGCTTTTAGAACCAACAACATGGGCCTGACTTTGCTTTGTGATAAATATAGAGGTCCCTTTCTTTTTTTTTTTTTTACAGTCCTCACAAAACTTTGCATCTCCGTGAGGGCAGCCGACTAATAACAAAGGTGAAGAATAATAAATCCAGTGAATCATATTTTCAGATTTGATTTAATCTGGACAAGATCTTGGCCTTCTTCTGTTTGTCTATTTGTCATGAAATAGTAGTAGAAATACAACCAAATGTCAATATCACAATTAATTATACATTTGACCATTCATTCATTCATTCATTCATTATCTGTAGCCCTTATCCAGTTCAGGGTTGCGGTGGGTCCAGAGCCTACCTGGAATCACTGGGCGCAAGGTGGGAATACACCCTAGAGGGGGCGCCAGTCCTTCACAGGGCAACACACACACTCACACATTAACTCACACACACCTACGGACACTTTTGATTCACCGATCCACCTACCAACGTGTGTTTTTGGACTGTGGGGGGAAACTGGAGCACCCGGAGGAAATAAGGAATACTCCTTTAATACTCTCAGGTATTAAAGCTGGGTTGTTTTTGGTAATGTTGCTGGGAGCTTGTGCTTCTCTTTTTTTGAGCCGTGCATTATTCATTTTTGATGTGACTGGTGGATTCACTTTGGTCTATGAAAATGTTTTGCTTTCACTGTTTCTCTTGAAATCTTTATCTTCAGTGTCATCTTCACAAAAGTGAAATCACGTCCAAACAACACACACAGCATTTTTCTTCAGTTGTTCAGTCAGCCTCAGTGTTTAGTTCCTCCATGTGGCAGACTGGATGGGGCAGAATCATGTGACTACATACACGGCAGATTAGTTTTAAAAGGACAGTGAATGAACATATGGTGGGGGATGTATTAACAGAATTAACAAAAACAGAATTATTATAATTAAAAGAAAAATTGCTATAATCGATACAGGCAAGATTGTCAATTTGAAGTTCTAAATGTTGATTTTGATTCATTGCCTACGCCTAAGTAACAGTAACAGCTGCCATTCTCATTCTCTACCGCAAAATAAACGATGGTCTCTAGGGGACAAACCCCATTTTCAGAAAAGCTGGGAAACAGTAAAATGCAAAAAAATTCATCTGTGATCTGCTCATTCTCTTTATCTAACTGAAAAAAAACCCACAAAAAAAGGTATGCACGGTTCTCAATGGACAAGTTGATTGCATTTTTTAAATAAATATATAATTTAATGCCTGCAACACACTGTAACAACCTTTCTGGAAATGGGGTTTATATATAACTCTATGACCTCACATTGTTTGTGTGTGTGTGTGTGTGTGAGAAAGAGAGAGAGAGAGAGAGAGAGAGAGAGAGAGAGAGAGAGAGAGAGAGAGAGAGAGAGAGAGAGAGAGACTAGAGTAAATCCCCAAAAGCAAAACAGCAAAGTCAAGCAGGATTAGCTCCACCCCCAACAGAAGAGTCACATTAATCCCACTCGGGTTCTGATGCCCTACTGCTTCCTTGTTCCACCTTCATCTGCATATTAAAAGTGTCAACATTACAGTTTATGAGTGGTTATCATCATATATGACCAAAGGTTTGTGGGTATCTGTTCATTCTTCTAAAATGAAGTGTATGAGTTCTCGATTTTGCAATCGTAACAGCCTCTACTCTTGTCCGAAAGCTTGAAACACAGCTATGAGGATTTGATAGCTTTCAGATTCACATGAACATAAGTGTGTGGTTCTAATGTTGGATGATTAGTTTTAGATCACAAACGCCACTCATGTTCATTCCAGACGTATTGAATGAAGCTCTATCACGGCAGAAAACACAGCTTCACCTCTGCACAGCCCAGGGGTTTTATACCTCTCTAGCTCACAGTTGGCATTGAGCATGTAAAGACACAGGCTCTCGTGCAGCCTCTGCTGAGCACTGCATTTAATTTCGTGCTTTCAGTGGAGACAGGACTTGGGTCCTCAATAAATGAACGTATTTAGCTTAGCACTTTAGCTGAATTCACTTAAAGTGGTGTGAACATACTTTTCATACTTTTGGTCAATAAGTGCACATTAGAGCTGTTGTCCTCAGGCTGAAGAGGCCTGAAACAGTGAATGCTAGGTGTCAAAGCCATTTAGAAGGTCTTCTGTGACACACTGAGCCCACTAGTTTCAGCTTTCAGAGTTATCAGCCGTCTGAACCGGTGAAACCAGCCTGAGAAGAATCCCATTTCATTCCTGCTGCAGTGAACTCCTTTGTGCGTTTCTTATCTTAACAGCTACAAACATCTTAGTTGTGCTATAGATCAGTTACCAATGACAAATACCACATGCTGGGCGATATGAGCGCAAATCAATATCACGTTTAATGGTATATTTTACCACAATTAAGATTAATGAATGATTATGTTTTGCATTTTTGACTGAAAAATATGCTCCACTTCCATTTATTTTTTCGAATGTTGCCGGGAGCTTGTTCCTCTCTCGTTTTCTGAGCACTGTTTATATTTGGTGTGTGATTGTGCTTTGGTCGCTGACACTGTTTTTTCTCAGCATTTACATTTGACTTCTTTTTGTTCAGTGGCGTCTTTATTATAATCAAAACACAGACGCTGTATTTTTCTTTGGTACATGCTGCTCGAGTCGCTCGGTCTGTCTCAGCGTTTATGTTGCTTCCATGTGGCAGATAGGGGCAGAATCACATAGTTTGGTAGCCTGGTTTTAAAGGGGCAATATATGAACACACAGTGGGGACATAACAGAATAAATATAATCAATATAATCTGTATAGACAAGATTATGTTGAGTAGAATTTCTGAATGTTGATTTCGATTAATTTTCGATTAAATGCCCAGCCCTACCCCACGTGGCCAAATTTTTGTAAACATTAGTTTATCAGATATTTCCCTGAAATAAAGTGTATTAATAAGTTGTTTGTTGAAGTAACAGCTTCTAAATTTCTGGAAAGAAATTTAGTCTAGATATATAATTCAGCTTGATGTGAGGTCCTGATTTTGGATGATTAGTTCTGTGTTACAAATGCCACTCCAACTTATCCCAAAAGGGCTGGATTGTGCTCTTAAATCTTTCTTACATAACTCTAGATAGCACTAAGCATTCTGCATAAAGTGATTTACAGACTAGCAACATGTCGACAAGCGACAAATTCTGATATTCTCAAATTTATGCAAATGGATTATGATGCTGTGACGTGACATTTTAAACAATTGGCTTCAACAATTTCTTGGAACCAATCATACACACTGCAACCCAAGGCCCCTGTAAACATTTTGCGCTACCGGCATCTCTTTTCCATTTGCAGCAGCGTGGTGGTAAAGAAAGAGAGTTTCTGCTCTTCCCATTTTATACAATACATCTGTGCACATATACAGGACAATGTGAAGAAAAAGAAAGTGTGGAAGAATGTAGTGGATATTCTTATATCTTTATATTTATATGTATTTTTATATATATTTCTGGTAGCATCACACATCATCACTGTCCAAAGAAAAACATGCATCTCCAAAATAACAACTTTATAGGAAAAGGCAAATCCTTTTTAAATAAACTTTTAATAGAATTCTATGTTAAAAGATTTTATTACAAGAAATTAGAAGAGCATTTCTATTGGTCCATTCATCATAAAATTTTCACACAATGTTACAGACAGCTACTGTCTTCAAATGATTGAAGATTGACCAAAATGGACATAAACGTTTCTCTTTGGACAGCGACAATATGCAACTTGTTGGAAACTTGACCTTGTAGATGCCCACACGCGGTAATACGAGAGACCTCCAACAAACCCACAAGTGACAAACTTTGGGTTACGTAAGCGGAGTGTCACCTACTAGTGTGAATGCAGGTAAGGCTCATATGCAGCTAAAGAGAGTCCCATTTCATGTCATAGACATACAATGGAGATCATACAAGCTACGTGTGCACAACTGCATATCAGAATGAGTGCACCTTAAAGCAGATTCAGATTCACTTATTAGAAGTAGGGGCTGTGTAGAAAGAGTGTCCTTGCACAGAACGGGAGGGTCACCTGGATGACAGCCCCTCCAGGGCTTTGTTGAGACACTGTGGAGTGTTGTCAGTGGACGGCGGTGCGTCTGGAGTGTCTGCTTTAGAGTCGCCCTCCAAGTCTCCTTCCCCTTCACTGGGCAGCCCCAGCCTGTCATCTCCATCTGCTTCCTATACAACACACACACACAAAAGAAAAAGTAGCAGAAAACACATGCAGGTCAGTGATATTTGTTTTTAACTGTACAGGCAAGCGGCCAAATCGCAGTATAAACACTGGACTTAGCCGGGGTCACTGTGTCACCGCACAGCAACAATAGTACATACCCACATACAACCAGATGAGTAATTAGGTTGCACAATACATTATAATATTAGACTTCACAATGCTGAAGAAGGATGGGTCACCCTTGGTTCCTTCCTCCAGCTTTGAAGGAGTATTTTCTTGCCAACTTGTCACTTTTGGCTTGCTCACCAGAGGTTATTCATTTAAATTACACTTTAATCTCGATTTCTCTAAAGCTGCTATTGTTTAAACCTCTATTTCTTGTAAAGCTGTTATTGTTTTAATCTCAATTTCTTATAAAGCTGCTTTGTAACACCAACAGGTTGTAAAAAGCACGATACAAAACTTTTGACGTGAATTGAATTGATTTGAAATAGCAGGGGAATTTGCAAATGAGCAAATAATTGTGATTGAAAGTAATCCAGACCAAGCCTTATATATCTCATTATATATCAAATGGGTCACCAGTGTTTTTCAACTTACATGTATAATGAAGAAAACTAATTAGAAGAAGAGAAAAGAGAAACTAGGCAAGCCTAGTTCAGCCGGACCGCTGTTAGCCATTTAGCTACTGTCACAGAGGTTTTTCTGGATTTCAGGAACAGGAAATACCAAAATACATCATCTTGTCATTGAAAGGTCTGGAGAAGCTTTGGTGCTTCATATCAATGTCTTTGTTTACAATAATAACAAACTATAAAAATAGTTTATCTTGTAAGCTGACAGTGTGTATACGATCATGAAAAAGAAAGAAAAGACTAAGATAAATATTACCTCAGCAACGCTCAACGCATTTCTGTTCGAGGCCCCAGTAAAACACTGGGCTGCACAGCGGTGGATGGTGGACCTACAGCGCTGAAGCATGTCCCAATTCAGCTCTTAACTCTCTACCTACTTGAACACGCATTTTTACGGCCAGGGAAAAGCATTCTTGAGCTGGAATGTGAAATATGGCTGAACTAACAACAGACAATATAGTGGCGCTACCTTAAGTTCTCTCTGTGAAATTCAGTTGAATTAACAGTTCCTAATCGCAAAGTGCATTTCAACATTAGGTATCAGTACGAGCAAATCCCTCTTCTAGGCTGGCCCGGCAGGGGGTCCGCCAATTACAAACGGCTGCTTTATAAAACCCGTCTTAACTCACAGAATGATAATTAGTGCTGTTGAAAAAAAAAGATATTTCAAACTTTTAAACTCCACACTGATGTTCAAAACCAAAAAGACCTGATGATACGTGACAACAAAGTCCACTAGCGCCGCAGCTAATCACAGCCATTAAGCTCAAGCAATACCAGCCTTCTACTGCGACAATGCAGCCTGTATGGAAATCACAGCGGCGGATGGATTTACCTGTCAATGAGTCGCAGCCAAAGCGATAGAGCTGGACTCTGATGACAGGATCTTAGAGCACACAAGCCATGCAAACTGTAGGGAAATTCAGGCCAGACAAAAAAAAATCACTCCCATTTGAAGGTGCAACACATAAGCAGGCTCAGTACAGTAGGGCAAAGTTCAGGCCCGGATCTGAGCTGGAAAGAAGAGTGGTCACTACTCTTGTTTCACTCTCTACTTAGCGAGTAGCACTGCAGCAATGAGCCAAAGTAGAGAAGATTGAGTAGTCGAGCACTATAGAGAAGAGGAGAGCCAAGGGACTGGTAGCAACGACTATGCTCAGGTGTTTACGTAATGATGGGGGTGTTTCATCAGAAAAAAGTCATTTTCTTGACCTCAGATATGCAAGAGATGTTAATTACTGGCTATATTAAACGTGATCAATTTAAAAATAAAGTTCAAAAGAGCTAGTCCAACAACAGGAATCACTGTATATTTTAATGTTTAATGGACAAATATTTACTAAATAATAGGATAATTTAGTGCTGGGCGATATGAGTACATATCAATATCACGATTAATTGTACATTTTACCACGATCACGATCAATGAATGATTATTTTGTTGTTGTATTGTGACCCTCACAGTTCAGTGACGAGGCTGGTGCTGTAAATATGCTCCAGTGTTAAAGCTGGGATATTTTTTCTAATGTTGCCGGGAGCTTTTTCCTCTCGTTTTTAATGGCATTTGACCTTGTGAATAGGTTAGAAGGGTTTTATTATTTTTTTTATCAGAAATTTCAAGCCAACACACACCACTTATACCATGTTATTAAAAAATGGGGACTACTGCCCGTCCCTACATCCACACTCCAATGCTAGGGGACTTTCTACTCCTTTAGCAGATGCCTGTGGCCTGGTGCTCATGTGCAGCTGTTCTAGAGAGTCTTATTTCATGTCATACACTGCAATGGAGATTATACAAGTTGTGCATTCACACCTGACGCACCCTAAAATACCAGAAATCCATGAGATTATATGTCAAAATAACTTGTATTTATAAACACAGCTCAAGCGTTTTCAACACAGACTTGTGAGACCATGGTTGACAGTTTACTGTCATCATTAATATAGGAACACTCCACAGGATATACAGCACTGCTGCAATGCTAACTTGCAACCAGTTTGGTTTCCCTCTCTGTGAAGCTGTACGTTGTGGATCACGTCCTACAAAATAAAGGACATAACTGCAATTAACATTAACATTAATCTGTAATCTGGATTTAGGCTTTGGGCAGACATTCTACCTCCGTGGCCTGTCCAATCTACATAGCCACAAGATGGCCCTTTAAACCTCCCAAAAAATAAATTAAAAATCACAGCAACAAGCCAGAAAGCACATTAAGTCTTTTAAAGAAGCTGTGCTTATGAGAACTTACCTCACCTTACTCAATACAGGGACTCATGGCCTATCATAAAACTGAGGCCTGGCAGCAACAGCAAACAAGGCAGGTTCCACCCTGATAAGTAAAAAGTAATGTCTCATGAGAGCGTCACTTTTGTAAAACAGCACACTGAACTGACAAACCCAAATAAGGAACCGCAGGCCAAATGAACACAGAGACCAGCACACTGTTACACATTCAGTGAGCTGAAATTAAACATGGTGATGTTATCACTGTCATGACAAATTATGTCATCCCTCACCTCTGTGTGTCATGCATCAGTGTATCGTGTTATCAAGAGCCTGTAAAATATTCTGCCGCTGAACTGAAACAACAGCACATAATACACTGAAACCAGTCACTGCTAGAGTGTCAACCCTTTACGCCATTAATCTACATTTTAAATCAATTTTCAGCAAATGTTATTTTTTGTAGTTTTCAGATGATGTTTTTAAACATGATGGCACTGCAGGTACTTCCCGTGGGCTTCCTCCGGGTGACTGTCTGTGAGGAGTGTGGTGTGTTCTCCCTGTGTCTGCGTGGGTTTCCTCCAGGTGACTGTCTGTGAGGAGTGTGGTGTGTTCTCCCTGTGTCTGCTTGGGTTTCCTCCAGGTGACTGTCTGTGAGGAGTGTGGTGTGTTCTCTCTGTGTCTGCGTGGGTTTCCTCCGGGTGACTGTCTGTGAGGAGTGTGGTGTGTTCTCCCTGTGTCTGCGTGGGTTTCCTCCAGGTGACTGTCTGTGAGGAGTGTGGTGTGTTCTCCCTGTGTCCGCGTGGGTTTCTTCCGGGTGACTGTCTGTGAGGAGTGTGGTGTGTTCTCTCTGTGTCTGCGTGGGTTTCCTCCGGGTGACTGTCTGTGAGGAGTGTGGTGTGTTCTCCCTGTGTCCGCGTGGGTTTCCTCCGGGTGCTCCGGTTTCCTCTCACAGTCCAAAAACACACGTTGGTAGGTGGATTGGCGACTCAAAAGTGTCCGTAGGTGTGAATGTGTGAGTGTGTGTGTCGCCCTGTGAAGGACTGCCCCCCCCCCCCCCCTCCATAGTGTATTCCCGCCTTGATAAGTGCTTACAGACAATGAATAAATGAATTAATTAATTAACAAAAAAAATAATTAACTGGTACTACTGCTTTACCGATGTATTTATCATCCTTGTTTAAAATTTTGAAATGTATGTTTTATTTTCAGTACTGCAATTAAATTGGGCCTCTGAAACACACACACACTAGTGCAATACAGGCAGTGAACACACAATGAGTGTTGGGCAATGCCCATCGATGCCCGGGGAGCAGAGGGTTAGGTGCCTTGCACAAGGGCTTGTGATTCCTTCACTCCCCACTTCACTATAAAAGTACAACAGCACAATGTATTTAATACATGTTGAAAATAGAGTGACATATTGTTAAAAATAATCATTCAAAGCATGTGCATGTTATTTTATATCTGGAGCAACTACCAGCCCACACACTGTGAAACAAGATCACCCAGTCAGATTGTGTGGGCTGCCTATATCAGAAAACACGGGGGGAAAAAAAACAACAACATGCCATTCTGATTTTGCTTCATTCCTGACATCAAACAGAGATATAGAGTTGTCCCGCCTCCCCCACTGAGTCTCTCCAATCACAGCACACAGAGTGAGAGCACAAAGACTGCGTTTAAACATGTAAAACACACAAAACGAGAGTGGAGAAATGATAGAACCAAGCAAAAACAGCATAAAATTACAGTGTAAAAGGAAGAGAACAGAGCTACAGCTGATAAAGAAGAGTCTCTGTGCCTCGCTTGACGCTGCTGCCTGCCTGATCGTCATTTAAAGGAACAGAGCTGAAACCAGCCTTCCAGGCTCACATCTGCATTTCATCACTACCCTAGCCGTGAAACAGGGGTAATGTATTATGTTGAAACCAGGATGGTTGCCATGTTCAGACAAAAAACAGCAAACAGTCCAGAATGAAACCAAGTGAGAACAAATTACCCAAGCCCTGGTCTGGCTGGTCACTTCTTTATGCCTGAAAAGTCTCATCCTGTTTCCTAGCATTATGACTGCCCTTTTCATGAACCCCTCACTGAAAGCCAAGCTAAATACCAAATGTGCTAAATATGGGCACTGGAGAACAAGAGGAAAAGGGTCTAAAATTAGAAAAAGGGTTAAACCCTTTTATCCATGGCTCTAATAACGAACCTTGAAGAGGTAATTGGGAGTGAGCTCAGTTGAGAAGAGGGGTCACTCAAGTCTGAAACTTCATATTAATGCTTGTAAGGGAAGCCCTTTCCGCTAACTTTTTAATGAAGGGACTCTAATACCCTGCAGACGGCTTCAGTGGAAATGTAGAGTGTCTTGGACGTTTTGTGTAGTCTTGGAGTCTTTTGTGTACTTTAAATCCATAGGTTTAACTCACTGCAGCGTTCATACAGAGTCTGCAGGACGTCTATAATTTAAAAAACGATGTAATGGATGACTTTGAAACAACTGAATCAGCATATCATTCTCCCACTCTTTCAGAATCGATTGTAGAAGGTGAAAACCTGTGGTGGAAATATGGAAGAGCTAAAATGATATTTAAAAAAAGGTTTAATAATATAGTATTCGATTAAAGAGCAATTAAACAGCCCTACAGTCGAATATTTCTCTGCAAAAAAAGAAACATTTGCTAATGCATACTGCACCCAGGCCCTAGACACTCACTTGTTTTAAGGATATAAAGCTGCTTTTGTTGGCATTAACAATAGTTGGCATGTCGTCTGTCCAGAGAAACAATGTTTAGCAGGGCTTCTGTGAAGCTGTACACAGAGGCACTTTTAAGAAGAGAAAAATAGACTTCTTTTAGCGATTCTTTATTATTTCCAACAGAGAGGCATCAAATAACAACAAACTATTATTACAAGGATTTCAAACTCCAGCAGTCTGCCTTAAAAAGGGCCTTTAAGTTAATAAAATGCTCTATAAATATCTGTCTAAATTCCCAGGATTAAGACTCAACATCTCCAAGAACGATGCGTCATGCTGAAACAGGAGTTTACCGCTCAGGCTTTTCCTTCCAGCTCTGCTCAGCGCGCACAAGTCTCCACCGGCCTTGTCGTCTGCCAGCCTGCGAACAAGGCCAATAAGCAGGCTAGCTCTCAGATCAGCTGCTCCAGAAATGCGACTACGCTAATCCCCAGGGCAGCAGGGGAACAACCCTGGCCAAGCCTGACCCCAGAGATCTCACCCTGAGCAAACAAACGTAACGTAGGGAGATGCAGGCAGTGCCTCAGCAACCAGCCTATTCTCTTTCTGCCCCTGAGTCAGTACAGGCAGAACCTGCCAGAACAACACGTTTTAAGTGAAGATTTAGACTCGGAATTACAACACAGGTCAATTCAATCCTCTTGTGGAGCTTTCCCCCGATGTGAGCGACAGCTTGGCCCAGTTTTCAGTGTCCCTTTAAACACCCTGCAGAGGTGGCAGAAAACATTCAGAGGCTGATTAAGAATTCCTGCATGCAGCAAATACAAAAACAGACTGGCTCGCTGCTGGCAAGGGCAGAAGTTAATGCAGCAGAATCCATCACACAGGAAAACACATTGTATTTAATAGTATAACACACTGTATGTACTGTTTCGCAGTATTAAAGCACTGTAGTACATCAAGACTGATTCCCGGACAGGTATTAAACCCGAGGCCTGATGTGTACACCTTTTTTAAAGGAGATTAACATAGTCCAGGAGCAGGGATTATCTTTGCCCAAGATTCTAACCCATAATGACTTATATTACTGTAATACACCACAGTATTAAAACTGTTAGACAGCAGTCTGTTTTTCCAGTTGAATTCCAAACGTCACAAGCTTGCACAACCTGCTTTCTAAAGAAAACTGCAAAAGCAGGATAATCAATGAGGGGTGAGTCCGAGACTGACTCTAACCCACGCCCTGTTAGACACAAACAGCAAAAACTAGAGAGGGTTTGTTCTGTAATACACCGTAAGGCTCTATCATAATTGTTAAAATGATAATCACAATTATATTTTGCTTAATAATAAACAATAATAAAAGCTACACACTTTCACGGCACTTGTTTTAAATAAATAGTAGGCAGTAGTTTGTATCATCTTGTCCACTTTAGGTGTAAACACATTCAAAGGTACAGGCTAAGGGTGTGTGTTCACACTTGGCAGGTTTGCTTGGACTAAAGCACAACCTCAACTGACAGTTATGCTGGTAGAGTTTGCCGAGAACAAATTGGGAAGGCTGCGGTTTGAGCTGACAGTGACACAGTAATGTGAATCATCTCTCGTTATGGACCTGTATGTGTGTATTTAACTCAACTAAACACTGTGGAGAAACCATGATAATATACATTATCTCATGGCTAGTTACTTTGCTAACACGAAATATACAAGACATTAAATCCACCAGTGTGTAATGTCCAACCAGTAAAGCTACAATTCACTAGGCATAATGTCTAAATGTTGTTGGGGCCAGAAGAAATGAACCGCACCTATAAATGTATGCTATGTCTTTTGAATGAAAGTAAGTCTGGTCCATAGTCATCAAAGGAGATTTCAACATTTAAATGTCAAACATTCTTCTGAATTTTACTTTTTCTTTTGGTTTGGAAAATGCTGTTCACTCTATATCAGGGGTCACAAATAGGCGGCCTGTGGTCGCTCCAGACACCACTGTCCTGGGGCCTGTAAAACTAGCCCAGAGGACAGTGTTGTGTGAGTTTAAACCAATAACTTTAAAAATAAGGAAACGATTACGGGCTGAAATTCCCATAACGCTGAACGTGGATTCTGTTTACGAAAGAAGTCCCACCCTCCAGCAATAAGAACCAATCAGATTGCTGGTTGTGAAAAAACAGTAAAGTCAACTGCAACTACAAGTCTTTAGGGACTTTACTTAAATACGCTTTTTACTTGTTGTGTTACCTGTAAATTCTACTTGAAATGAATAAAGGGCATTTT
Source organism: Hoplias malabaricus (assembly GCF_029633855.1). Taxonomy (NCBI): domain Eukaryota; kingdom Metazoa; phylum Chordata; class Actinopteri; order Characiformes; family Erythrinidae; genus Hoplias; species Hoplias malabaricus. The sequence goes on from NC_089819.1 coordinate 23,604,968, forward strand.
ATTTAGCGTATTTCCATCTATCCATTATTTGTAGCCGCTTTATCCAATTCAGGGTTGCGGTGGGTCCAGAGCCTACCTGGAATCGTTGGGCGCAAGGCAGGAACACACCCTGGAGAGGGGCGCCAGTCCTTCACAGGGCAACACACACACTCACACCTATGGACACTTTTGAGTCGCCAATCAACCTACCAACGTGTGTTTTTTGGACTGTGGGAGGAAATCGGAGCACCTGGAGGAAACCCACGTGGACACAGGGAGAACACACCACACTCCTCACAGACAGTCACCCAGAGGAAACCCACACAGACACGGGGAGAACACACCACAGTCCTCACAGACAGTCACACGGAAGAAACCCACGCGGACACAGGGAGAACACACCACACTCCTCACAGACAGTCATCCGGAGGAAACCCACACAGACACAGGGAGAACACACCACACTCCTCACAGACAGTCATCCGGAGGAAACCCACGCAGACACAGGGAGAACACACCACACTCCTCACAGACAGTCACTCGGAGGAAATCCACGCAGACACAGGGAGAACACACCACACTCCTCACAGACAGTCACCCGGAGCAGGAATTTCTTTTTTCTAATATTTATGTCTTGTTAAAATATATTGAAATGTAATCGAAATGTAACATGATTTGACATTCAGTTGTTAACTAAATAAAATGTTTTTATAACTACAAGACTAATTCCGTTTAATTAATTACCTCTGCTCTACACTGTAACAAAAACAAAACAGAAGACTACTAAATCAAAACATGATATTTGTATAACACTTTTTCAGCCAGAAACACAAGCACCAGTTATGCTTTATAATTTGACAAAGCCAATAAAAGGAAGGTGTGACTGCTGTAATATGGAACAGAAAGCCCTTTCAGTGTCTGATAGAGATATCCAACAATAGGCTTGCCTAGTGTCTGTGCGTGGTCACTATGAGGAGGTCATCATGCCACTCTGAGCCGAGACAAGCAGCTGAGGCGGTAAACTGAGCAGAGAGCCGTTCACTAATGCTCCACTGCTTCAGAGGCTCAGCAGAGACAGCCTGCTGTTTCAGGTTGTGCGAATAAGAGCTAAAGGAAAAAGTATCCCACTACAGAAAAATGGACTGAAAAGACTGAGCTCAGTTCGATTTTACCAACACAGAAGAGACATGTGAATGGCATCCCCCAGCTCCGTCTACAGAGACGAGGAAAAAAGACTGAGTGGGATACTGCTAACGGAAGACGAGGCTGAAGATGATATGTTTAGATATAAAAGGCAAAAATAATAATAATAGGATAAGTGAGTGCTAAAGATGTTAAACATTTTAAAACAAACACAAGTACAGAGACAGAAGAATACTGAGAAAAAACAGTGAAAACAAAAACAAATGAAAAGAGAACTGAGCGAAAACCAGAGCATGCACTCGGGACAGGGTGAACAGCGAGTGGCTCATTATCATTTAAAGGAAAAGGCTCAAAAAATGGTCGTTCTGAGGGGTTGAGCTCTCTTGTGGTGTTTGTCTTGTGGTATTTTGACCAAAGCAGGTCATTCATTTATGCATTCATTTATTTTCTGTAACCCTTACCCAGTTCAGGTGGGTCCAGAGCCTACCTGGAATCATTGGGCGCAAGGCAGGAACACACCCTGGGGGGGTTCAGTCCTTGACAGAGTGACACAGACACACACACACACACACATTCACTCACACACTCACACCTACGGACACATTTGAGTCGCCAATCCACCTACCACACGGACAGAGAGAACGCACCACACTCCTCACAGACAGTCACCCGGAGGAAACCCACGCAGACACAGGGAGAACACACCACACTCCTCACAGACAGTCACCCAGAGGAAACCCACGCGGACACAAAGAGAACACACCACACTCCTCACAGACAGTCACCCGGAGGAAACCCACACAGACACAGGGAGAACACACCACACTCCTCACAGACAGTAACCCGGAGGAAACCCACACGGACACAGAGAGAACACACCACACTCCTCACAGACAGTCACCCGGAGGAAACCCACGCGGACACAAAGAGAACACACCACACTCCTCACAGACAGTCACCCGGAGGAAACCCACGCAGACACAAAGAGAACACACCACACTCCTCACAGACAGTCACCCGGAGGAAACCCACGCAGACACAGGGAGAACACACCACACTCCTCACAGACAGTCACCCGGAGGAAACCCACGCGGACACAGAGAGAACGCACCACACTCCTCACAGACAGTCACCCGGAGAAAACCCACGCAGACACAGGGAGAACACACCACACTCCTCACAGACAGTCACCCGGAGGAAACCCACACGGACACAGAGAGAACACACCACACTCCTCACAGACAGTCACCCGGAGGAAACCCACGCGGACACAAAGAGAACACACCACACTCCTCACAGACAGTCACCCGGAGGAAACCCACGCAGACACAAAGAGAACACACCACACTCCTCACAGACAGTCACCCAGAGGAAACCCACGCAGACACAGGGAGAACACACCACACTCCTCACAGACAGTCACCCGGAGGAAACCCACGCAGACACAAAGAGAACACACCACACTCCTCACAGACAGTCACCCGGAGGAAACCCACGCAGACACGGGGAGAACGCACCACACTCCTCACAGACAGTCACCCGGAGGAAACCCACGCAGACACGGGGAGAACGCACCACACTCCTCACTCGGAGCGGGAATCGAACCCACAACCTTCAGGTCCAGCTGTGTGACTGCGACACCTACCTGCTGTGCCACCGTGCCACCCAAAGCAGGTCAGAGGTGTTTAATTAAGACCCAGAATAGTGTTCACTTGTGAACTGTACTGGATATAAAAACAAATTTATTTAAACAGTAAAACTGCTAGATATTCAATGTTTTGGAGTAAACATGCCTTTATATTTAATCCTAGCTGCTAAAAAAACATCACCTTCAATATTAGCCAATAACAAAACACAAACTATTAGGATGTAAGTAGATGTAAACAGGATAAAGCACTCTCTACTCTGCGGTTAGTGTCATGGAAAAACAGCTCTAAAAGCGTATCTGGTCAATGTAGATCTCTTTCAATAGACCCTGTCTGTAACCCACAGACATATGCTCAGACATGTGACTACCCAGAACATCACTGTTAAAGTGTTTGGCTGTGCTTTCTGTGTGGGCTAGTTATACTAGACTTTATAAAAGCCTTTAGGCCTTCATGCAAATAAATGACTTTACTGAAACAAGCATTTTATTCAAATGTATCTAAACTGTCCCAGAGAAACGCAACGACTCTCCCACAGTTGTTTGCGGTTACTTATTTATAACGACGTGTTTGAGCTAGCCTATTTATGACCAAATCTCGGGATGACCTCAGCAACAGAGCAGTGTCTCACCCAGCGATACAGATCTTGAGAAATACTGTCTGTGTGAAGCCCAGTATTCAAAGTCACTGGCTTGTTTTAGGACACGCTTTGCTGCTATTTTAAGGTCAGTAACCATCTAAGGACTGTTCTTGACCCTAAAATATCTACGATAATACAATTTAATACTGCAACAATTAATACAGATTTTGGTGGCATTTTACTGAAGGACATTGTAAACCTACATAAGGCATTTATGACAACTTGAAGAAACCTATATTAACCTTTATAAAGGTTGTTATAAACACTGCTTTAGGCAGTTTCATCCTAGAAAGTGTAATGACATCCTGCTTAATTCCTGATGTATAATAAAATAATGACCTACAGAGACGTAGGCTATTACACAGATATTAATGGAGACATTCAGCTTCTAAAACAGATTTAGACCAATCAGCCAACCACTGATGTGAACCTGACCCCAGCTAAAACTAAAAGACTGAATGGTGCTCTACATTCACTGCTCGGAATAACAACACCAAAGAGAGCACACCAAACTCCTCACAGACAGTCACCCGGAGGAAACCCACGCAGACACAGAGAGAACACACCACACTCCTCACAGACAGTCACCCGGAGGAAACCCACGCAGACACAGAGAGAACACACCACACTCCTCACAGACAGTCACCAGGAGGAAACCCACGCAGACACAGGGAGAACACACCACACTCCTCACAGACAGTCACCCGGAGCAGGACACGAACCCACAACCTCCAGGTCCTTGGAGCTGTGCGACTGCGACACTACCTGCTGTGACACTTTCAAATATAAAATAACTCAATGTCATGTAGTGAAGTAAAACTCTGTTGGAGGCTGCTCATACTTAGATAAGGTATTGTTAGACAGTTATTAGCTCTGTGTCTATGATTAATATCATTCTGTTTAGTTGTCCATCGAACTTTGTCTGCTTTGCTCACAATGATTTAACTGATGGACCCCAAAGAAGAAGAGCCTTTAAACTTTCTTTCAGCAGTGGAGTGATGCGAAATGGTTCATTGTTGAAATATGCATTGATTACTGATTCCATCAACTCGCTAGAAAACACAGTTCCAGTGCTCCACAGTCCAATGGTGGGGGCTTTGATTAAACCCCTAAAAACTCATCCCTGTTCAGAAAGACATGTGTAGAAGCTTTTTTTCTGAGATATAAAATAACCCTTATAGTTTTAAGAGTGGTTTAGATGTTATTCCTTGCCTGAAGATACATGAATATGCAGTTAGTGCTTTGTCCAACCACATCTCCACCATTAGCTTGCGACATAAAAGTCCTGACGGGATTGGTTCCTTAGCCTTGTGAGGTCAGAAACTTTGATTGTCTGAATCCAACTGTTTGAGAATGTCTTTGGTACAAAAGTCTTCAAAGCCCACTTACATTGCTCAAGATATGTCTAGCACATACAAAACACCACACTGACACATTAAAGGCTAAGCACCACTTATTAATAATATTCCACATTATTGTAGTTACTGACATATATAAGTATGAATTAAAATGAAAATAGCAGCTTAATTTGCTGATTAAGTTGACAAAACTGACAATTTTATTAAATTGACGAAAAACCCGAGCTCGCTATGGAAATTCTTTAACGCAACCGTAACGTCACTGGTGGACAACAGCTGAACAACGCCGCGGTAAAACACCGTTATGACTGACTGTTATGACAGTATCTAGCTAAATAACCAACATTATTCATGACAATAGCCTAGCAATAAGCTAAACTCAAATTTAGAGGTACCGTTATTCTTGTAAATGTGATCGAAGTCGAACTCGAATTCATCCGACACTATAAACCTCCGTAATGCAGCTACGTACGGGGGGGGGGGGGGGGGGGCAACGGTCTTTTAAACCTTATTCCTCGAATTAGTAAGAAATAACATGTTTTCTGACTATCAATAAACACAAGTTAGGAACTCAAATTCCACTGTATTTATTTGTTTGACACTTTCATAGAGCTGGTCTTTAGCCTTTAACAGGGTAAAAAAAAACCTTCGGTTGGGGGTGAGGGCTTTTTAATACCCCTCTTGGCATTGAGTGTGGTGAGCCACCCCAAGTGAAGTCGATATAAAATTACAGACTGAGTCTAACACAGGTTTCTACTGTCTCTGCTCAGTGAATAGTGAGTTAAAGCTCCAGGGTAACTCCATCTTACCAGTTTTTACCTATCACTATAGTTCTTCATTAATTTAGTGTGTTTGTTGTTGTTGTTTATCGTTTTAAGCCTAGTCTACTTAAGCAGGCTTAGCTATTAGGCCACTGGAGACCAAATCCAGTTTGACTTAACGTACACAGCTTAAGCCGGATCCTTATTCGCCAGCTTGTTTCAGTTTTCCGTTCCACCTTAAATGTTGTACTATCATATTCTGACAACGCGTCTTAAACTGAAATAGTAACAAATACGTGCGTACATATTCATTTTAAATCTAAGCTGATAAAGCTGGGTTTGGCTTTGTTGTAATATTCCATTCCACCTTAACTGTAACTTATCGTTATACAGCGGAACCGCTGCACCATTTAAGGTGGGACGGAAAATTCCCCAGAACGCAGCTCCAGTCTCTTAATATCCTTTTACAATGTAAATATTAACAGCCTTTTCAAAGGTAATGAAGTCTTAGCTGTCGCTTAGTGCAGGCGCTATTTAAGGTGGAAGATATAATTCAACTTCAGCCCCGGTAATTCAGGCTGAATTAAGGTTAGCCTTGCCTTGTCGCTGATGTTGTCCGCGCTCTCCGGTTCCCCGCCTCCTGCCCCAGCGCCTCGTCTCCTCAGCTCCGTCATATTCTCCCGTACGCTCCGCTCACACAGGCATAGAGAGGAGTAAAAACACGGCGTTTAAAGCGAGTGTCCACCCCGTCTAACGGACACTCAGCGGACAGCCGGTTTTACGGGAGCCTCCTGGAATCGTGTTTGAACGCTCTCGGCGCCAGTCCCGGGGATAAAGTGCGCGCATTTGTTTCCTGTCCGCAGGTGTAACGTCTGTTTGCCGAGTGCTGGACTGCGCTGTGTTCGTTGGACAGTCACACAGTCCCAACCTCTCTCTGATTCAGAGTCGACTCCCTATGATTCAGAGTCGATTCGCTTTTTTTTATTCTATTAAAACTCCTCGTTGATTCACAGAGTCGACTCCGATTGATTACAAACGACGAGAATATTTTCCCAAAGCTATACACTAGACTGATGAGAGTTATCATTAAACAGCTTACATTAAAATTCATAAGTAATCCTACATTAAAATAAGTATTAAGTGTAAATATGTTAATAAAGTTTAAAAAAGAAACAGATAAATGTATATCAGCATTTATAAATACACAGGCTACATAAATACAGTATGTATCACGTAAATATGAAAATAAAGCATATCTATTCTGTATAATTTTCCTGCTAAAGGTTTTGTTTATTTTTCAACAGCAGTGTGTTCATGGGTGGTACAGTGGCACAGGTAGCGTCAGTGCCCCACAGCTCCAGAGCCCTGAGGTCCTGGGTTTGGGATCACACACAGTCATTTTGTTGTGTTCTCACTGTATCTGGAACAAAATGCACCTGCAGAATACACCATCAAGCATGAGTTTGAGGAATTTGCACTTCTCCTGAAAGTACAGATCTACTGTGAACCAGGTCAAATTAGAAACTGACCGGAAAATTCAGAGAAAGGAACTATTGTTGCTGCAGAGTGGAGAGAACATTTTTGAAAATCCACCACTCCTGTCTCCGAGTGGTCTGGCATAATCATGTCAGATCATTAATTTTTATTCTTTCTAGTTGAATGCTTATTCTTTCTGTTAATTTTATTATTTAAAAAAATGTGCCATGTTATATTTATTAAACAAAAATCTTTAATTAATTAAATTAAAAATTCATTCATTCATTATCTGTAACCCTTATCCAGTTCAGGGTCGCGGTGGATCCAGAGCCTACCTGGAATTATTGGGCACAAGGCAGGAATACACCCAGGAGGGGGCGCCAGTCCTTCACAGGGTGATAGACATTCACTCGCACACACACCTACGGACACTTTTGAGTCGCCAATCCACCTACCAATGTGTGTTTTTGAACTGTGGGAGGAAACCAGAGCACCCGGAGGAAACCCACGCAGACAGGGAGAACACACCACACTCCTCACAGACAGTCACCCAGAGGAAACCCACACAGACACAGGGAGAACACACCACACTCCTCACAGACAGTCACCCAGAGGAAACCCACGCAGACACAGGGAGAACACACCACACTCCTCACAGACAGTCACCCGGAGCGGGACTCGAACCCACAACCTCCAGGTCCCTGGAGCTGTGTGACTGCGACACTACCTGCTGCGCCACCATGCCGCCCTAAATTAAAAATTAGTAATCTTAATTAAATCAGTAGAATGCATTAGTATTGAACGCAGTATACACCACTTTTGAATAATGCAGTTAATGTAAATGGTAAAACAATGTTGTAAATGCAGCCTTCCTACAGTATCCACAGTCCACCACACCGTTGTATCAGCATGCTCAGGCTTTACGAAGCACAGTGTCTGTAAAGAGGAGGCGTAATACACTGTATACAGCATTGAAAAATAAGTAAAGACAATTATATTTCATAGAAACACAGTGGAAAAGTGGACGATGCTGGTGGTAAACAGCAAGGATTTAATTGAAATTAAATTAAAAATATGAGTACCAGAATCTATTGCATTATAGTAACAGTACATTTCAGGGGTTACTCTACAAGGAGGAGGAGGAGGGCATGTTGTTGTACTTAAACACAAATGCACAATGAACATTCAGCTATCACAGATTGCACACCAGATACTGTAGCAATGCAGTCTAACACAAGACCACCAAAAAAAAGAGAATCCTTTTGTTTGTTTGTTTTTTGAATCCTTTTGTTTGTTTTTTTCTTGATCAGTCCTTGAATTTTCATACGTAGGAGTACAAAAAGTCGACCCGGAGGTTTCTGGGCACACCATCTGCATACGTGGCAACTCTGTACACAACTCTCTGGGCAGAACTCAGTCAATAATGCCATAGAAATGAGGAGCAAAAAAAAGAAAAAGAAAAAGAAAAAAGAAACAATAATAAATGTCAAAACATGTACAATGCACTGACACAGAAAGTCAGCAGTGTTAGACATGCGACAAGTAACCCAACTTGCTGAAAAAAGTACAATAATCAATCATAAAAAAGGAAACATTATAATTGCATAAATACTTTGTACAGTTCGTCTCGCTGTAAAGGAACGCACCCCGTTTAAAACGATAGCCCGCAACATATAAACGCCTCGGATAAAACCATGATCTTTTTTCCTGTTTGTACACGTGAAGGTGCGAAAAGAATGTGGGGCTGACCCCCTGGCCTTTGTGAACCCCGACAGCTTTGATGTTATGATTGCACGCTAATTTACAGTACATAAGTCTATAATAATAATAACAACCATAATCAGAACGGGTGCATATCAGGCTGTATGGCAATCCATGGTGAAATGTATGAAGACGGTGAATAATAGACTACTGCGTGTGTAGCATTTCATCCATTAAAGTGATTTATGTGTTTAATGTTAGTTTAAAAAATAAAAAAGGAAAGAATGGTTCTTCCTAATGATCAAAGCAGCACTTTCAATGCAGTGTTGCCCACAGTACCACTGACAGAAGACAACAGGGATAAAAGAATAAAATAAAAGGTCATACTTCTCCTTTCAGTGATTCCAGTTGTTCAACTACATTCTTAAAACATAAAATCCCTTTCTCGCCGAATCAAACACCGGATCCTGCGTTATAGACTTGGTTGTGCATTTCTATACAGCACTGGCCACAAACTCACCACCTGGAAATCTAACTCTTCCTGCGGTGTTTATGCTGTTATCAAGTTCTCTGAATCTGCTACTCTCAAGGTTTGAGGTTGTGTTGAAGTGATTTTTGGCAGAAACAAGTAGGACGCAGTGTTGCTCACTTGTCTTCTGTAAATAAGGAGAAGGTAAGAGTATTGTACGGTAATGCGATAAAATCAGATGAGTGTTTTTATCCAGTTAGAATCATAATATTGCATAAGCTTATATAATTTTCCTTAACATGTATGAGAGTGTATATGCCCTTAAAAACCTTTTTAGGCTGCAGTATTCATTTGTGGCTATTGTGTAATTAAAAAAAACAACATTCCTTGTTTGACACGTCCCAAACATGGACGTTATAGCTATCCGACTAATAATTACGATGTGGTGGCTTTTACGTACACTCATCTCATAAATATGATATTTCCAAAAGGACTGGAAGGCAGCATTAGTTCAAACGCGGTTCCCCTTCCCTCCACTAACAAAAATACATCTGGCCGGTCATAGAACTCTGAAGGTGGTGACTACCTGGAACACAAGTGGCAGACTGTTAACTTTAAATAGACAGGAAAGACCCCCAGAAACATGACTGCATCAGGAAGTGTACAATTCACACATTCTACACACGTCTGATTATTCTCTACTCGAGTTTAAACAGAAGACCACACAACGGCCTCTCAGAAAGTTTCTAAAAGAAAAACAGTGGTTAGTGTTAGTGAGAAATTTTTAAAGCTAGTAGTGAACAGACAAATTAAGTCCCTTGTTAGCCTGAATTTACAGATCACCACAGCTACTACACGCATTATTCACTCAGTCAGAAAGCTGTCAGCTCATTGGACACGTAACAATATTTCAGGACCGTTCTCAACGTCTGAAACGCTCAACAAAATCTAACCTCTGGTTCCTTTAAAAACCCTGATATGATGTGAAATGAGATTAGGTCGAAATATAAGTGGCGAATGTTAAATACGGTAAATTCATAATAAAGATTTCTATTGTTTATAAATACAATTATAAATTTTACACCAAGGCAGTTTGGCAACAAAACTTAAAACCAAAAGATATATCAGCTACTGGCAAATAGAGGGGATCTGATACTGTGGGCAACACGTCAATATTAATACACTGTAAACAAAATAGTTAAATATTTGCATAACTAGACACTGTAATAATTTTGACCCACAAACATTTATTATTAACATTCATAGTCCCCGATATTATACCCGCTGGGATGCTGTGACTAGTGACATTGACTACACACAACCACTTTTTTTGTTTGTTTGTTTGTTTGTTTGTTTGTTTGTTTGTTTCTTTCTTTCTTTCTTTCTTTCTTTCTTTCGTTAAGTCAGGAGTGGTACGTTATAATGCTATGTTACAGGCAATGTCTTGTTTTCTTTATCTCTTAATTATGACTTCTCTTCTTCCTGCGCTAGTTAAAAAGGCCATTGTAATTATTTACACTATAAACACATTTCATGAAGGAGGGTTTCCGCGTTCCTAAAATCTAAAAGTTCATGGAAAATGCTCACGTCGACATGACCGCGTGGAACATGAAAGAAAGCTAAAGTGAAAAGTCAAACAGACGTAACTCATCTCCCGTTACTCGCCGGTATACGCTCCACCTCCATCCACGAAACAACGGACATTTTAGTTTTACGTCAGTGCTTTATGAACAGGGGTCTCTTGCATGGGGTGGTAGTGAAAGGTGGGGGAATGTGGTGAGGGTGAGAGAGAGAGTGAGGGAGTGAACCGAGGTCTAGTTTCTGGAACCTTCCTCTGAGGCCCGCTCGTGCTGCAGGTTGTAGTAACAGTTCTGACACACTCGGACGGGAGAGGAGATCTTCAGGCGCTTGATCTCTGACTGGAAGCGACTGCACCTACGAGACCAGAGGGAGGGGTTACATCACAGCGCTGACGCAATGCAGGAGTTTCCAATGTTTTCCAATTCAAACAATTGTCTGTAACATTTTAACTAGATCAGCCTCAAGAGAAGAAGAGAGAGAGAGAGAGAGAGAGAGAGAGAGAGAGAGAGAGAGAGAGAGAATTAGCAGCGTCTCCCAAGTTCTTACTTCTGGCAGAAGAGCTGTCCACAGTTCCTGCAGTGATGGCGCCTCTCTGTGAGCGAGAATCTCACGGCGCACCCGGAACAGCTGTCCACCTGCTCATCCTTCACCCAGTGGTCAGCAGCGGAGCGCCCGGGCTGCTCACTGACCGACCAGCTGAACACACGGCCACGTCCGTCACCCACCAGAATCTTACTGTGGTCCCTAAACAGAGAAGAGATGGCAGAAGAGAAGAGGTTGTGTGGTTGAAGTGAGTGGGTAACACTGCTTCCTTCACCACAGATGGCCATCTCAAACGGTCATAATTCATAGCTGAACTTCTTATTGAGCTTTGTGTGTGGTGTTAATGCATAAAGACAAAAAAATCCAGACAGATCTGAGCTCCACTGATTATGATTCTAATCCAAACTCTATCACTGCATAGATTTACAGGGTAAAAAGATCTACCACGGGTGCTCAGTTCTCTCTGCAAGAGCCACAGTCCAGTGCATTTATAGTAAATTATTGTATTACTCAATTACAGTAATATGCTGTAAATTTGAAATACAGTAGAGTTCCTGTAAAAATACGGTAAATGGCTGGGAACTCTGCTGCCAGTATTTTACTGTAAATCGCAGTATTTACAGTAAATTATTGTATTATTCAATTACAGTAATATGCTGTAAATTTGAAATACAGTAGTGTTCCTGTAAAAATACGGTAAATGCCTGGGAACTCTGCTGCCAATATTTTACTCTAAATCACAGTATTTACAGTAAATGATTGTATTATTCAATTACAGTAATATGCTGTAAATTTGAAATACAGTAGTGTTCCTGTAAAAATACAGTAAATGCCTGGGAACTCTGCTGCCAGTATTTTACTGTAAAATTTAAAAAAATCTGGTTATAGTGGAGAACTTCTCACTCTATACAACAACACACAGAAATTCTGGGGTTTATTTGTTAAAAGACGTATATAACGTATATTTAAAGACAAGGGAAGAAGATACATAAATGTGTCCAAACACAGCTGTTAATAATCCTAAAGAAATGATAAACCAATTAAAAATCATTAACAAATAGTTTATCTCTGTGTGTGTGGTCACAGCAGCCACACCAGGTTAAAGTCATAATTGTATTATATACAGCCGACTCAAAACAATTCACATGGGATTTAAGGCAAAAAAAATGGACTGAGATATTCCTAATGATAATTGGAATATCTCCCACTCCCTCAGGTCTCCATTCCAATACATAAGCGAGAACACACACACACACACACACTTACTTTGAGATGGCGAGTGCTGTGATTTCTGCTGGCTGAGCGTTGTCTTTGCGGTCGAAGGCGGTGTGCATGGTGAGTTTGCTCCGGAACACCAGCTGTCTCTCCCATCTGTAACCTGCTCAGGGACAGAGAGCAACACCAACTCAGTGCTCAGAACTGCCAACCGCTCTCACACACACACTCCCAGAACTGCCAGCCACTCACACACAGCTCAGAGGTGAGCCTCTGGCAACGTTCTAACCTCCATGGGGGAAAAGGTACTAAATTAAACTTAGTTAGCTTGTTGCCGTATTATATATATATATATATATATATATATATATATATATATATATATATATATATATATATATATATATATATATATATATAAAGTCACTGAGGGAAGAGGCAAAACATGCAAGGAATGCAAAGCCTTGGTCATGTGAAGCACAACAGCACCCCCTTGTGTAGCAGTCCCTGAATGAACAAGCCTAGAATGAAAAACGCTAATCATACAGAAATTTTATCAAGGAAGAGTGTAAATTAAAGAATTTTACATGATGAATTATTGATTAAAATTCACCTCTGCCCTGTGTTTGGACTGATCTTAAAACCAAATATGACAGAGCCAAAGAGCAACGTAACATACTTAAAAACCCTGTAGTACCTGCTCGGAGCCGGCTGTAAGGTCGAGCCTCCATGGAGCTGGGCTGCAGAGGCTGAGGGACGGCTCCGTGAGGAGGTGCCGAGTGTGGTGGGTGTGGGTTGCCATGCGGGGCTGTTCCTGGTCTTCCCTGTCCTTCTGAGTAATTCACAAACACAAAGCCGTCCTTCTCGTCGATGCTGAGCGTGTCTGACCAGCGGCGAGAGTCGTCCGAGCTGCTGTCCACTGACCACGAGGCTCCGGGGCGGGGTTTTGGCCTGTGGATGGCGCTGCCGGGCTGGCTACCGGAACTACGGGGTTTGGGCTCTTGACTCAGACTCGTCTCCTCACCCTCTGATTCACTGCTGTCCTCATCTGGAGCTTCACGGCCATCTGCAAGATTTATTCAATAAAAAAGGGGAAGGGATTGTAATCAAAGAAGGAATCGTGAGCCATTTTATAATCACAGCAATCACTTGGTAATTATTGACATATTGGGGGTGTTTTACCCATTTTTTCCTCTCCGCAGCAGTCTGGTATATCTGGAGGCTCCAGTGGTTCTGGTGCTGGGGTTTCGGGAACTTGTAGGAACTCCATTCTCCAAAACTACAAGAAAAACTCTTTCAATGAAGCTGCCAAGTTGGCTTTATGTCTATTCTACACCCTTACAAACAACCCAAACATCCCATTTTAACAATGACATGCAATATCAGTCTCGCAGTGTTTATTATGGAACATGTTGCTGAACACAAGTGAGTGAGTGAGTGAGTTAGTGTGAGAATGTGCATTTGAGCAAGTGAATGGAGGAAAGTGACTGTGTGATTGATTTACCAGCTGCTTCACAATTAATAAAAGTTAAAAGCAGAACATTAAATAAACCGAAATAAGGGATGGCTGGTTACCCTGACAACGCCGTCCGAGTGTCCCGTCACAATAACATTCTGCGTGTCCCACTCGTTCATCTCAGACACGCAACAGCACAAGATCTGCTGACTGCGGCCAGTGAACGTGTTGGCACTGGCGATGGGGTTCCCGTTAATGCTCCAAACATGTATGTGTGTGCCAGCACTGGACACTATGTCTCCCTGTGTAATAAAGAAAGCAAGGCATCTTTCAACGCATTTTTAAATCCATCTTCAGAGGTGAATTAATTAAAATAAAATGTTGGCTAAGCACGCTGGCTAAGCACCAGCGATATGAAAGTGTGAAACAAATAAATACAGTGGAGTTTGAGTTCCTAACTTGTGTTTATTGATAGTCAGAAAACATGTTATTTCTTACTAATTCAAGGAATAAGGTTTAAAAGACCGTTGGTTCTTCCCCCCGCCTCCCAACAGTGTTGGGAAACTCTAATAGGCGTCTTGCCTGTGACGTAGATGGTGGACAACAACTCTAGAAGTTGCACTTAATTTAATGCAAAATGAGGAAAAGGTGTGTTGTTTTTGGCTGCAATCATTCAATGTACAGTGGGACATCTGTGCACAAATGGCCCAAAGATCCCAAAATATCCAGAAAATGGACTAAATTTGTCAACTTTAAACGGGCACTTTGGAAAGGACCATCCGCTCACTCCGTTATCTGTAGCTCATTTCACTGGCGCTTTTCCAACAATATGGGCATGTAAGGACACCAACGAAAGGTGTTCAAGAGCCTCTGTAACATGGAGGTAAACAGGGTAAGGACACTCACTTCGCCTGTTTTAGTTGGTGTTAGTTAACGTTAGCTTGACTTGCTAAACTCGGTGGCTCAGATTATACTCGGCTACGTAGCTGCATTACGGAGGTTTATAGTGTCGGATGAATTCGAGTTCGACTTCGATCACATTTACAAGAATAACGGTACCTCTAAATTTGAGTTTAGCTTATTGCTAGGCTATTGTCATGAATAGTGTTGGTTATTTAGCTAGCGAGATACTGTCATAACAGTCAGTCATAACGTTGTTTTACTTCGGCGTTGTTCAGCTGTTGTCCACCAGTGACGTCACGGTCGCGTTCAAGAATTTCCGTAGCGAGCTCGGGTTTTTCCGTCAATTTAATAATGTCAGTTTTAAAGCAAATTAAGCTGCTATTTTCATTTTAATTCATACTTATATATGTCAGTAACTACAATAATGTGAAATAGTCATGGAGGTCCATTAAGTGGTGCTTAGCCTTTTAAAACTTTGTGTTTCTGTAAACCATCTTTTTTCAGTGGAAACTTTGAAAACTCACCTGAAACATCTCAATTTATCAAAGCAAAGAATACAGAACATACAAAACCTTTGCTTTTTCCTAGAAAATCACTCACATTAGTTTCACTTGCTTAAATGAATTTGATTCCCATTTCTTCTTATTCCACTGCAACAGTAATCAGTGTCTACAGAGTGAAGGGAGCGTCAGACTTACAGTAAGCTCATTGATGCAGAGCGCTGAGACGGGAGCTCGGTGGCCTCTCAGCTGTGTGACAAATGATAGTTTGTTCAGGTCCCAGATGATGCACGTACGGTCCCGAGAGCCACTGACAACGATGTGGTAAGCGGAGGACGCCGTCAAACATGTCACTGCGTCAGTGTGGCCGAGTAAAGCCTATAAGCAGGTCAGAGAAAAAACATTTCACAGGGAAGGAGTAAAATATTGACTGAGAAATTATTTAAAACAGAGTGTATACTCTATTTATTTATGTTCCCCCCTCTGAAAACTGCACGCACTGTGGACACGTTCAACAGTGCAAGCGCCGCTTTGTTCTGATGCTGTCAGCTACACGCCAAATATCACCACAATGTAACTTTAGCTTAGGAGCGACAGACTCTTGAATGGTTGGATGAGCCACTAACTTTGGCCACATAGTGTATGTATTGGCTCCTGGGTCGATATATGAAAGACCAACATTAATTTGGAAGCTATAACTAAATAATTATCATAAATTCCAATGGTGCTTCACGTAATTTGAATATAATCAGTGACTGCTTATTATTTTTTACCTGTTTAAGTGTGAGGGTCTTGGCCTTCTCTTTAGAAGTACTTGTTTCCCACACACAGATAGCTGTGCTGGTGCCTCCAGTAATGACCAGTTTGGGGTTAGGACAGATAGCACACAGGATCTGACCCCATTCGGACAAACATTCATACACGATAACAGCCTGCAGAAAGAGAAAGTTCCTGTTATACAACAAAGAACACAAACACTACTAAATCAACAACTGCATGAACTATTCATAACATGACTCCAAAAATAAAAATAAAATGCTGAACTACATATGGCCACCAGAGGGCTGTTAGCTCTGGTGTATAATAGTCTCTAGAACGTGGACACTACTCAAACCAAGGCCTGTTGTTTGGGGAAGGAAAGTGCTGCTAACATTTACATATCTACATTTGATCATATCAGGGCCATACGTTATTATATAAAGCAAAGTGTATTAAAATAAACAGGTTAAACACTTACTATTGCAAGCGAAGTTTAAAAAATGTATTTTCTTAGGGTACTATTTGTGCGTAAACATGTAACAATATCATCCTTGTGTGTTGATGGTAGGGTGACCAGATCTGAGATGGTGACAAACAGGACACGTCTCCGGGGGTGTGGGGGGGAATGAGCTCTCGCCCCTCGCTGCCGTTGTATTCTTAGCTGAACCTATATGTGCTTTTAGGTCCTTTACACCTTTATTTCCTACAGAAAAACATGGGAATTTCTTTTTTAATTCATTCGAGAACTTACATTTACGTTTCGGTGTAGCTGCTCAAGATGAGGGTAGGTACATGAGCTTTGCCTGACGTAAACAAGGACTACTGACGTGCAGACTGACCAATTAAATGTTTACAGAGAAGGTTATCGACCAATAACGGTAGCTCTACACTCAGACCGTCCAATCAGAAGATATTAGGCTACTTCACCACGCCCCCTTCTCACTCAAGCGAACCAATCGGAGTAGGGGAGGGCGGGACTAGTTTGTGAACGCAACGCTTCTCGAAGTTCTACGTAAGCTCTAGAAAAACAACATCCTGGACGTTTGTGAAATTCCGCCCGGACATTTTTTTAAGTCTAAAAAAGAGGACGTCCGGGTAAAAGAGGACGTCTGGTCACCCTAGTGTTGATTTAATAGGTGTTTAACACATCAGACATTTGGTCTCCAGCACCAACACTATGAACATGTCTGAGACTGAACCTAGGATATGTTTCATACCACACCATTTTGAATAACTTGTTTGCATCTGAACTATATGTTATTAGGCAAAATATGAGATGAAAAATGAGATGAAATTCTGCTTTAAGGGGTTTTCAGCTAGGTGTCAATAACACCCCTTTAACTGTGGTAAAATCACTTTTATTTGATAGTTCTCCACACACAGCAGTCTGTATCCTGACCTTGTCAGATTCGTAGTTAGCCAGTCTGCAGCTGAGGTCTGCATAGCCCCAGGCAAAGGTCTTATTCCAGGCAGGAGGCACTAGCACTTTGTTCTGCTCCACGGCTAAAATGCCCTTATCAGTGCACACTATCTGACCCACTGGCTCCTTCAGCTCTGCAAAGACACACAGACACACACACACACACAATGACAGCTCATTGAAATGCTGCTGCTTCTACCAGGATCGAATTCTATTGCTCTCAGTCAGAGCAATTCAGTCACATTTCAAAGCCTTGAATAAAACGGCGTAAAGAAATAACACCAACTGAACCCTACTCAATGGACAGACAAGTTGGGGGAAAAGACAGTTTAGAAAAGCTTAGGCAGCTGTGTGGGGTTTGACGTAACATTAAAACACGCTGAACAAATACCCTGTCAAAAGTACTGACATTTAGAAGACGTTTAAGAAGTTTTATCTCTGTCTAAGTCCATCCCAAAATACCTTTAACAGGAGCGAGAGATGGGCGCAGGTTGTCCAAATGGTGGAAGAAGATTTTATCCGTATTGGAGCTAATGGAGGCTGGCATGCTGGGGATCTCTCCATTCAACTTACTGCGCACCCGCTTTGGAGGGTGGGGCTTCTTAAACAGCTGCAATGTAATAAACACATGCAGAAATTAATGAAGGCATAACAATGCAAGACAACACTATTTCCATAAAACATCTGTCGATAAAGTGTTGACAAATAATGTAAAGATAATATACAACTGTGGTTGTTCAGGATGCTCAAAGCACCCTGTAATTTGTCAGAAAGCCAAGCTGCATATTGCAGACGTCTGTGTTATTATCTCAGAAATGATTACCAACCAATTTACTGTACATTCATAAAACACACGATCAAGCAGGACTTCTACTGTGAGCAAATCCATATAATCGAGCACCTGTTTGGGGATCTGGCCAAAGTTGTTGATGAAGCCAATGGTGGCCGTTTCTTTCAAAGGATCGTTGATGTTGTAAATGTCCACCTGACCCTCGTAGAAAAGGTGGTGGAACACATTGACAGCCTCTACGGCCGGAGGGCCTTGCTGTTTGAAGCCGAAGATGAGGTCGATCCATTCGTGTAGGTGGGCACTGACATAGTCACATTCCAGCGCCTGACAATACACAGTGGAAAGACATTTTCAAACACAGCTTTGCCTTTATCTGCTGCTCAGAGTCTGTTAGAGGGGGGAAGGGGAGATCTGGGAGATATGTGTTGTAAAGCAATCTGTGGAATTAACACTTCCTCTATAGGAAAATAAAACATGGCATTTAAATCAGTATCGGCTCATTTTAGTTGAACTATCGTTTAAAATACTTTTACAGCACTGTCCTGAAATCCATGGGAAGGGGGAGGTGTTTTCCTGCACTCCACCAAATGTTACATAGTGCAGTTTCTGCAGTGCTGAGCCAGGGGTATCAATGACAGAGGCTCTATTCCGTCAGTGGAGCGTCAGTTTTATCAGTTTTGATTTAAAATGCAAACTTTGAGCATGGTGCAAATGGTGCATATGTTTAAAGTCACTGTGTGTAAGCACTGCGAAGGTTCTCACCTGTCTGTGGACCCTGATGAACTCTCTTGGATCTCCTTTGGCCCAGGGAGGCAGGATCACGTCTCCGAGCTTAGTACCGTTCTGTTTACTTCCTGCAATTATCAACAGGTTTACATTAACTTTTGTGTTGAAAGAGGAACTTTGACAGTAAGACCTCCTTCTTCCTGCCATTCATTCTTTTTGAGGCCATTTAAGAAGCACTGCCACAGGAAGAAATCCTAAATTCCTGGTTTATACAAACTCTTGTCGGAGGAGGAACTTTGATAAATGACTAAGGCTTTCCTCACCTAAGTCGAAGTTGTTGGAGTTGAGCAGGAACTCCGGGAGGTAGAAGAACTCTGGGATGAGCTCCTTGACATCGGCCATGTTGTGCTTGGAGGCCGAGAGCCAGGCTTCTCGCACGCTGTGGAACATCCGGTCGGCTAGATCAAAGTGGCCCCCCTGCGGTCAGGCAGATGACAGCCTTCACAAACAAACTCAATGCTTCATCCTCTACCAGAGACAAGTCGCTGTTGATAAGGCCCACATGCAGGCTTCCCTCTCTGCAAAAATCTGTCAGAGAGCCTGAAGGCATCCTGACTTATGGTTGTTTACATTAGGAAATAGAAACGCTGTTTTTCTCCCAGTGCAAATGCAAATATTTCCTGAGCGAAAGGAACGCACCATTATGGCACAGGCAGGTGGTCTCGAACTTGTTCATGAAGCACTGTGGAGAAGAACTTGAGTTTGGATAACGAGGGCAGTTTATGGAAAGTTTTTACAGACTACACTGGGTAATGATGAATAGTAATAGAACTGCAATAGTCAGTTTAAATATATAAACGGCTAAACTATGCACTACTGCCTAAACTCTGACGTCCTCTGATGTCCCTTCCCATCTGTCCTCTGACTAAATCCAACACACAATTAATATTCACTTATTATAAGAGGGAAATAGTGTCCAAACATATGCAGGCACCTTTCTGAATGTGCACATAAAAGCACTGCCAAAAAAAAGGATTTTGTGAAGCAGTTGCATGACCACAAGGTCCCCAAGACCAAAGCCAAGCATTGGCTCCTAAAGTCCTCCAGTTGTGGAGCAGTATAACTGCGTTCTCTACAGTGAAGGAGCTCCATTAGAAGTCTCTGAGACGACTTGGGAGTGTGTTTTGTATTAATCATCCAAAATGAGCAACTGATGTCACTAATGCTCTCTGGGCTTAATGCACAGCACCACTCACCTGTAGCCTGAGGAAGATCTGAGTAAAGGGCTCCATTCTCACTAAGTAGGAGGCCACAATCATAGCGGAGGAGTAGTGTGTTCCATAGTGATATGCTGGGGTTTCACCTTAAAAAATTATACAGCGTACAAAAGAATTACTGAGAGACAGCCATTTGCACCAAAAGTATTTCTGATTTTTTTCCCCCTCTTTCAACACAGTCATGTCTCCATTTTAATCAGTGCACTATTCACAGTACTGTGAAAAACGTATTATTGACCTATTTAGTAGTCGCAGAACTGTTAAAACCACAACAAACTGTCGTGAAGCTGTAATTAATCAAGAAAAATTGGTAAAGCTGAAACAGAAGATAAAGTGAGGGACATGGAGGGCCACTAAGAGACAGTGAGGGACAGTGAGGGACACAAAGAGACAGTGAGGGACATGGAGAGACACTAAGAGACAGTGAGGGACAGTAAGAGACAGTGAGGGACATGGAGGGACACTAATAGACAGTAAGAGACAGTGAGGGACAGTGAGGGCCACTAAGAGACAGTGAGGGACATGGAGAGACACTAAGACAGTGAGGGACAGTAAGAGACAGTGAGGGACACTAATAGACAGTAAGAGACAGTGAGGGACAGTGAGGGCCACTAAGAGACAGTGAGGGACAGTGAGGGACAGTGAGGCACAGTAAGAGACAGTGAGGGACAGTGAGGGACACAAAGAGACAGTGAGGGACAGTGAGGCACAGTAAGAGACAGTGAGGGACAGTGAGGGCCACTAAGAGACAGTGAGGGACAGTGAGGCACAGTAAGAGACAGTGAGGGACAGTGAGGGACACAAAGAGACAGTGAGGGACAGTAAGATAAAGTCCTGCCAGAAACACAACAGACGATAGCTTCATTTACGTTTGGTGTACATTCCACATAACCGCGTACGTCAGATATGCACCTACCATTGGGATCCTCCCAGTCTTTAAATCTCTTTTTGTATTGGATCAGTCGGTCATCGGTCTGAGCGCCCATGGGCTTGGACAGGTTACGGAATGTCTTTGGATTGTTTAGATCCAGCTCCTGAGGATTCATCAAAGACGATTACATTCTACCCACAGGTATTTTCTACTTAACACGTAATCAACATGTGCAGACTAACTTTCATATGTTTGTTATTGCTTTGTCTCAGTAGACACCTCTGTGGACCGAACAATACCTCAGAGTCGTAGTCTGCAAGGATCCAGGGGAAGACGGGGTACTGCATTAAGTCGTTGTAAGACCTGCCGGCCAGCGTGTTCAGGTGCATTAAATACTGGAAGTTGCTAATCTCCCCTCTCTGAATACACAGGAATGTTCAGTTGAGAAAACAGCTTCAAACAATGCTTAGTTTACTGTAGTTCAAACAAGTAAAAGTGAAATCAAATTCAGAAAAAAATACCCTTACTCTAAACGCAGTTCATGAACCAAGATATGTCAGATGTATAATTTAGACGTAGAATTATGTCTTTAGTTTTGTGAGTTTCCAGTTAGTGTCCTACTAATAATGATGCTCCAAAACAAACAGCATTTGAAATCACAGAAAACATGTTTCTCACTTTTCCCATCAATGGAAGTATTTGAAAATTCAGACACATCGCTGCTAAACTATATATTGATTTATATCCCTTTTACCTCCCATCGTTGTGTTACAGACTTCTCTCCAACCAAAGTGCTGAGAAGGCCAGACCTAGAGAAGAAGAGAATAATTGAAGCAATTCAGTGAGTCATGCAAAGTCATGGCGTTGAATTATTTATCGGTGTGGAATGTGGGGGATGTACCCTTGCTCTACGCTGGTGTTAGGCCGCTGTCCTGAGACTGATTCTGAGCTATCTGCGAGCGAGGGAACAACTGCCAGGAACCTTCAAATAGAACAGTCAAGGTACATCAAGATCTGCCAGATCGAACAGGCCAGTCGTAGGAAGTCAACAGCAACAGTTCCTTCACACATTTTTACCTCTGATAGACTTTGTTCCTAACTCCCTTCTGGAAAGCCAAGAGATAGTTCCGCCCATCGCCTGAAAACACCTCCACTGCCATTGGCTACAACATGGAAATCAAGAGGAAAGAGAAAATGTTTAACGCCATGATTAAACACTGAAACTGCCTGGAGATTTCTATTAAAGAATTCAATTAGGCATCAGCTAACTGTTAGCTTAGTAGCGTGAATGGGACTAAAAACCGCAGCTAAAACTCCTCACCTGCAGCAGGTAGCGGCGCTTGTGCACCTCTTTGATGTCCTCATACGCGAAGATACTGCAAGTCCTCTTCAGCTGACTCTGGCTTTGTCGAGCTCCTCTGGGGATAATTGGCTCATGCATGCTAGGGCAGTCAGAAATATTAGTCAGCACTACATTCGACGACGATTTTTAGCAGATATGCTACAGTTCGACTTATGATTCGGTTCCTTTGGGACTTACCCTTGTAGCTCTAGTTCAGAACGACACTAAAGTTATTATTAATGTGAGGCTATGCTAATAATAAACAAAGCAGTATAAGGTTAAATTCTCACTTGGCGGGAAGTGTCTCGATGTCCCTGATTTCTCTGGTGACTGTCATGGTGAAGCCGTCGATCACGTAAAAGTGTTCTTTTCCAAAAAGAAGCAGCCCCTCACTGGTGTCCAGCCCTTGCACACGGGCACACCGGTACATGTGCTGAATCTAGATGCACACAATGCAAGAAGTGGTTTAATATATATATACACACACACACACACACACACATTTTGAATTTGATGCTTGCAACCAATTAAAAACCAAAATGAGTGTGTCACAAAACTGCTGTGTCACACTATTACAGACAGACGTGGATTTCATATCTGTGGATCCAAACAAACTATTAAGGTGGTGTGTTTTTCAGGCGATTACAGGCTTGTGACTGAGGCTGACAGTTTAGGATTTATGTTCAGACGCAGGACAGACCTTCTCTCCCTCCTCCAGCAGGCGGAGAAGGGTCGTGTTGTCGGTTTTCTGCTCCTCATCCATGGCTCCAGATTCGAGCAGCTCCTGTAACTGCTCCTGATTGTCCTCATCGCCTCCGTCAGCTGTGGAACGTGAGCGCTTCAGAGGCGCTTTCACAAGACCTGCACAAGCAAATACACAGTTAATCCAGACCTTTCAAACCCAGAGTCTTCTCACAGTGAAAGAATGGGGAAAAAACACCTTTGGATTTTTCAGATCTGAAGAGTGAGTTGAGCTCAAACCTCTCAAAGATGAAAGCTTATAGTACTATGTTTATTTAATGGCAACCAATTCGCCACTCTATCATTCCTTGCGTGGTTGAGTCTCGTTTTTTCTTCATCTTTAAAAATGTGTAAGTACAGTTATAAAAAGTCTTTTCCCTCCTTCACACTTCCTTTCTTTTACTTATCCATTTCTCATGCAAGTGGATAATCGTACAGCTAATCTCCTCAAAAATATCTTTAGCCCAAAGGGGGGTGCCAATCACAACATTTGAACTGCGTTAAAATAGTTGTTTGAATGAATATTTACGGCACATTGAAGAACATAACTGGGTTTCAATGACACATTATTCACTTTCAGTAAAGAATATCTGCAAAACATTTTAAAAGACACTGATCCTCACCTTTGACCCTTGCGATTGTGTCCTCCCCGTGCTCAGGCTCCTGTTGGGTGGTCTCTCCCTCTGTACTTTGCTGAATGGAGTGTTGGTACATACCCGGATTTCCAGACAGTAGACGCATGTAGTACTCCTTACTGTCGTAACTGATGGCTCGCCGATAACGCAAAGGCTTCTAAGTAGAAGAGTAAGACAGAAAAAACCTCACAAGTCAGGTAAATATATAATCTAGGAGGAAGGCAGTAGGGTGGTGCCTACAAGTTAAAAATGACAGTTATCGCTATTTGTTTTATTAAATCACTCAGTATTAAAATGCTCAACACTGACCACTGTTTGGAAACAATTAGAATAACAACAGAAACACTCAGAAGAGCTTGCAGTTGAGCAGTTAATAAGCAGTAAGAGAGTTGTTCAGAACAGTGTATCAGGCTTCGGAATGAAATGTTGCAAGTAAACACTCCATGGCAACTGTTTAATATGCCGTGCAACTTATCAGACCACTGAGAGAGAACACTGGATTACAGACCATGTAGTAACAACAGGCAGTGGAACAGCACCCGGATAAACTTGAGTAACTTTTTTTGGCTGTGAGTTAGCACAAGTCCATAGCCATTCTTCAGCATCAGGCAAGTGCTTGTGTAAGTAAAGCAAAGCCATCTTATACCTGGATTGGGACGTGGCTTGTTGCCCCAAGAAGGGGCACTGGTGGAAGATACTGACAGGAGGGAGAGGGTGTAAGGTAAATGAGGAATAAAAAGAAGGTATTTTAAAACTCTTCCCCACTGGAGTTTCTGCTTCACTGACATGTAGAAAGCCTTAATAATTTGAGCAAATGAGGCCATTCACTGCAGATTAACAGCCTGTTCGCACTGAAATCTGTCACAGACTTTAGGTCAAGTCTTCAAGCATGAATGATGGTTTAGCTAACACTTGACATGGGACTAAAGGGCTGGGACTGTGGTCTCAACAGTGATGTAGTAGCGATCCTTGGGAAGACATTTAAAAACGCTGAAAGCTGAAATGAACGAACGAATGAATATAAAAATGACTCACCACCTGAGAGCTGTTGTTGGGCTCGAAGTCAGGCACATAAGGATAGTGGATATAAAACATATCATTGCGGACCATCTTCTTCCTCATTCGACAGGGTCCCTCGGTCATGTCCAACTGGAACTTATCCAGGTGGGAGCCAATAGGAGGACCCCAAAGACCCCTCTCTCGCAGTAACTCGTACTCAATCCCAGCCCATTCATCAGTAACATACTTCAGTGCATTCTGCTGCCTCTAGAATGAAGAAGAATATCATGTCAGAACGGTTGGAAATAACTATTATCCATCATATTATATTCAAAGACACCCACAACTTATTAAATTGGGCTCATAATAACTAACAATTCAGCCCTAAAAACAACAATATTTGTATGTAAACATTATCCATAATGCCACCAATATATTCACGTCAGGTTTAAACCCAGCTGCTTGTGGTGTATACGTTCCACACGTTTAGAGGCAATGATTGTAGATCTCTTATTAAAATACATCTGCTGTAAATACAATATTAGGAGCTGAAATTGTAACAAATTATAGTTATAGTTTATCACATGCCTATAGTTGATATTGTAATGTGCTGCTGACTAGGCTCTTAAAAATGGTGAAATCAGGGTATTCACTAAAATTACAAACCACAGAATGGTGAAATAGTGTTGTGCAAAAAAGGGCACCACTGAACTGACCACTGTTTGAAGTTTGAAAGCCTGATGTCAACTGAATGTTTATAAGGTTTTTCAAGGATATAGCTTTGATGGAATATAAACTGCAGCTAAAGCCTGTCATTTTTACTCCATCTGCTTTGGAAGAGGAAATTGGACCTGAATCTGTGTCCACCAAATCGATACAGTTTCACTCTAATTTCAGGGGTCAGCCCAAGTCATTGCTATCAACGACAACTCGATTTTTAAAGTGAAACACACAGAACTGAGGTGTGTATGTGGATTTGAGAGTGTGTGAGCTTTAGTGCCGTCGTCCCATGCTACTAACCTCTTGATATTCTTTGTACTGCATGGCCACCAGGTCCCGAACCACGGCAATATGAGTAAACATCCACTGGAAGGTTTCCTAGAGAAGGTAGTAACCCCATATTAGACTGAATTTTACACTACAAAACAAATAGGAATAACTCCCATTAACTTAAAACTGCTCCCACAGAACTAAGGCTAGCATAATAACATCATCCTTCTGAGAATGATGATGTAGCTTATTAAATAAGAGGTATGCGTGAAAAATGAGAAGGCAAGATGTCCAGTCACTGAAAGAATAAGAGAGGAGTGTAATTTTCTGCACCTGTGCAGAGAGGTTGTTTTTGTTCATGCCGCTCTCTTTCTTGTTGCGGCGAGCACCGGTGAGTTTGGAAAGGCCAAAGCCACTGCTTACACGAGAGAGTTTGGACTGAGTCACTGGAGCCACGGTCTCACCCCTGCTGATACACTTCTTCTCATGAGCTACACCGGAGAGACAATAAAACACAGATTTTTAGATTCAGCTGTGAGCAAATATCTGGACACAAATAGACAGTCATTATGCTTCGTTGACAACTTCTCCTGCTGTTAGCTTGTTAGCTCACCTAGATGGTTCTGCCAGCTCTTGGCAGCCGGCTCTTCCAGTGCAGGTTTCGCAGTGCTGATGTCCACGTGCCCTCGGTCATTGACGGGCAAAGAGACTTTGAAAATGTCCTCCAGCATTTGCCTCTTACTGTGCATCAGCTCCGTCCACACACGGTTTACCGCCTTCAGCAGCAACTGACGACCTGAACCGGTTTCATACAAGATCAGTCAAATGGAGTAGTCTTCAACACAGTACACTTTCCCATAACCAAAAGCCTTAATACTTTAAGTCTAGGAGTGATAAGAGGAATAGAGACGGACCCTCGCTGACGTCCTGGCTGTGGGGAGCGTCGGACTCGTTCTCTGATGGAATCATCACGTGCCAGGTGGTCATCCGGGCTTCAGCCTCCAGCCCAAACCCCTCCACGCTGCTGAAACAGGGAAAGAGCCCTGTCATACACCTGCACATGAATGTGATGCAGCCCTTGGGGAATTTCTGACACTTTATGAACTACAGTTCAAGTGCAAAAACTCTGAAGAATGTTCTATAGGTTTGTCCAGTTTTATATAAAGCATATATAGATAGATAGCATATCGTCACTGTCCAATTAAAAACACGTATCTGCCAAAATACTAATATAACAGACAAAGGAAAAACCTGAATACGCACAGTTTACCACAATCTGAAGTGTTTGATTTTGGCATTTAGACTGAACAGTGCTATGTTGTTGTTTATAATGTATATTATAGGGGTATAACTATTTGCAGTTACTGTGTTGTGCAAGTGAGAGACCACCATTCATTTATATACATTTCTAGTCAAACAGCGATTACATAATCCATATTTCAGCATCAAAAAATAAAGAATTCATAAGTGATCTGTAAAAGTAGGCATGGTTATACATGCTGTCTGGTCTTGTGACAATTACAGGGAAGGGATTTAACTAACAGACAGTTCCTAATGTCTCCAGTGTGTCTTTTAAATGCTGTAAATATTTCTTGGGCTAATAATACAATTTGTCTTTTATATATTGCTAAAAAAAATATATATATATATATTATTATGGTCAAGGATAGGGATGGCACAATACCACTTTTTAGGTCCGATACAGATACCGATATTTGCCGATACCGATACTAATCCGATTTTTTGAAAAAAATGTTTTCCAGCAGCGTTTGTTGATGCGAAACAGTTTTCTTCTTAACATTCGAGGCCTTGATAAATTCTGTGTACTCCTTTCCGTGGTGTTTCTGTAAGTGTTTCATCATGTTCATGGTGTTAAAGTTCCCAACACTGCTACCACCTCGTGAGACAGTAGCACTACACAAATTACACTCGGCGGTCTTGCTGTTTTCTTCATTGACTGTGAAGTAACTCCACACTGCTGACGTGTTTACAGGCCTCTCACAACAATCGCTCTATCACATGACGCCTGCCGGTCCTATGAGAAAGTGCTGCATTGGCTTATGGCATGTTGCAAATTTCACCCAAAAAACATTTTTTTTATATATATTTAATGGACCCAATTGCATTTTTTTCCTTTCCGATATCCGATCCAGCAATTTAATCCAGAATCGGACTGATACAGATACTGAATATAGGATCGGCGCATCCCTAGTCAAAGATGGATGTTCCTTTCCCAAAGCTTTAGTTAAATCAGACTACCAGTCGTTACCACTGGAGAATTACGACAAATTAACTAGAAATTAGTCACCTTTTGGTCCAATTTGAATAAAATATAACCTGATGGCCAAATTATCAGAAGTCCCGAATGACTACACTTGAGTTTTTTCGTTTCTGAAGCAACTAGATTGTCTCTTGTCTACCACAGGTGACAGCTTGTACTGTTAATCTGAAGGTGAAAGCTTTGTGGCTCTAGCATGTTTTACAAGGAACTAGAAAGCCCCCATATCTTCTAATAATTTCCATTGTGAAAATCTGGCATTTTGTTACCATTATGGATTATAAGTGGATTATGTAATTACTGAAGTAAATTAAGACTGGCCTTTCACTTTGGAACAGAAATGTATTTCAGCCACAAATCCCTTCTAAACCAAGGTGGCGAACTTCAGACATGACAGGTTTGGCTGACAGGCTGTTTTATGTAAGGGTAGTATTACATCATTTGTTTTTTCACCAAGAAATTCTTTAAAGATGTAACACAACACAGCGCATAAACAATCCTGGACAAAGAGGGTCTCTGAAAGTCTACTTTCAGGTTCATGCCACCTAACAGCCTTTATTACATAAAAATAATCGTAGCTACACCTACACATTCATCCGTAACAATGAAGCTTGAATGTAATAAGCATTTGGTACAGCAGGATAAGAGTTAACAAATAATCAATAAGAGGTCACTATGAATCTAATCACATTCATGGATTTTTCTGTGTGTCACTAATCAAAGCCCAACCAGGCTCTAAGACACACTAATGTGATTTTTCAGTGTGATCAGGATTGTATTAGAGGGAGAGTTATGGTTCCACTAAGAGCTCATTTCCCAGTCTATCTGAAGGCAGGGCTCTGAGTCAGCCTGGTTACAGAGTCCTGACAATGCAAGCCTCCGCGTCAGGCTCTTCTGTGCCAACATGAGTCACACACACACACACAGAGAGAGAGAGAGAGAGAGAGAGAGAGAGAGAGAGAGAAATAGAGAGAAAAATAAAGACAGAGAGACAGAGACAGAAATAGAGAGAGAAATAGAGAAAAAAAAGAGAGAAAGTGAGAGAGAGAGAGAGAGAGAGAAATAGAGAGAGAGAGAAAGAAAGAAGGAGAGAGAAATAGAGAGACAGAGAGAGAGAGAAAGAGAGAGAGAGAGAGAGAGAGAGAAAGAAGGAGAGCGAGAGAGAGAAAGAGAGCGAGAGAGAGAGAGAGCGAGAGAGAGAGAGAGCGAGAGAGAGAAAGAGAGCGAGGAGAGAAATGAGATGAGGCAAAACGCACACACCAGCAAAGATAAGCACATTCTGAACTTAGAGAATACGGCCACCACAGTGCAGGCGTAAACGAACACAAGAAAGCTCATTAATAATGTTTAAATATAAGCTCTTTCAGCCCATCTTTATTTTTACCAACTCAAACTCGATGTCAAACAAAGCAACAATCAATCAATCATAGCTCGTCACCATAGTAGCATGTCAGGCTTCACCAATATGAAAGATGTATAAGAAATATAAATGTTATTCAAAAGCTCTGATAAGATTTGATCGCTGGTGTGATAAGAGTGTTAGTTGTTAAAAGTGCACTATGAGATTTTATTTTTATTTTCTAACTTGCACAAATCGACTGCACACATTGTTATTTAAGCAACTGCATCAATATCGGTGCATTCAGAGCTTGAGAAAACCTGTGTGAAAAACTGCACTGCAGCCTGGAGGGACTCTCTCGGAGGGACTGTCGTTGTTGTGACTTGCCGGCTTGGCCACTGGAGGTCGCTTTGACTAACGCACTTGTGCTTTGGCTGGAAATCGGGACGCACACCTTCTGTGGGCTAAATAGGTGGGCTACAATTACAAAGACAGGAATGCTGGTGAAATTGTCTAGAGTATATTTAACTGTGATACCCTGATTACATACATTTTAAACTCTACCAATGGTCATCTGAATTGGCTTTGATTTCAGTAAGAAACAAAATCTGCTGGACACATTTTTAATATTGTAATGCATAACTGATATTATAATATAACTAATATTAACTAACATTATTTTAAATGATTAATTATTTAACTCATTCATTCATTATCTGTAACACTTATCCAGTTCAGGGTCGCAGTGGGTGCAGAGCCTACCTGGAATCATTGGGCAGAAGGCGGGAATACACCCTGGAGGGGGCGCCAGTCCATTACAGGGCAACACACTCGCACATTCACTCACATACTCACACCTACGGACACTTTAGTCTCCAATCCACCTACAAACGTGTGATTTTGGACTGTAGGAGGAAACAAGAGCACCTGGAGGAAACCCACGCAGACACAGGGAGAACACACCACACTCCTCACAGACAGTCACCCGGAGGAAACCCACGCAGACACAGGGAGAACACACCACACTCCTCACAACCAGTCACCCGGAGGAAACCCACGCAGACACAGGGAGAACACACCACACTCCTCACAGACAGTCACCCGGAGGAGACCCACGCAGACACAGGGAGAACACACCAACTCCTCACAGACAGTCACCCAGAGGAAACCCACGCGGACACAGGGAGAACACACCAACTCCTCACAGTCAGTCACCGGGAGCGAGAATCAAACCCACTAATTATTTAACTATTAATTATCATTATTTTATTATTTTAAAGCCCTGTACAATAATCAAATTTACTATGATGTGAATGTCATGAATACTTCATTTATCATACAATAAATATTACATAACATGCTCAGAAACCAAAGGCACTATTTTTTCTTACTACATCTTAAGTCTCCCTCAGCTGTCTCTAGGCTCAAAAAGACATACACAATATCACCTTCCCTCCTCAGCCCTGCTGTTTATTCTGCAACCAATCAAGAGACAGCTATCTCACCTCCCTGAGTGCAGGTTGATGAAGCAGTGGGCAAGACAGGCCACAAAGTCTTGGTCGTGATTTCCAGGGCCCAGCACCAGGTTACGGTTTACTGTCAAAACCCGGAGAGAGTCCAGCAGAGCCACCTGCTGAGCGACGGTCTTGTGAGGTCGTGAGAGCTGGTAGAGGATGGTGCGGTTCAGACAGTGGTAGATAGAGTCCAGAGAAAAACCCTGAGAGCGGCGCTTTGACTGAAAAAACACACAAATGAAAAACAAGGAGATGGAGATTTACTCACTGCTGGTGGTAAGCCCTTTGAGAACGCTACTGCTGGGATATAGTTGTGCAAGAAAAAGAGGGCAGAGCGTTAGAGACTAACGCAAATCTCATGAAATGGTTTGGCTGCTAAATAATGGCACCATTATTTTCTAGTGATGCACTGCTATGAAACCTTTTGCTCAATATATGTTTTTGTCATTTTAATTGCCACACTACTGTGCAAATGGTATAGGGACCTGAGAATAAAGCTAATTACCTGAGCAAAAAGGGTTTATTTGCTTTAAAAAACAAACCCTCCCAAACACAAACAAACAAAAACCCTTTTCAAATCTCTCCTCCTGACAGTCCAGTATTATTTGAGGTTATCATCCAATACCTTGTTCTGATTTCTAAATACATTGTGTTAAATAAAGTGTGCTGCTGATTAAACAAATCCATAAAATGGAGGAAAACACCTGGAAAGAAACTTTGTTCATCACAAGCTCACAACCACTGCTACTGTTTAGAAAGAGATACTTTTACAGTGTTTATGTTTTTGCATTTATTCTAATTATATATCATTTTATATAAACGCCACACTTACTGAGGATGTAAATAATAATAATCGTAGAGAACTGAAACTTTCGCACAAAACTTACTGTGCAAGAGTTAATTTAATCAGAATTGCATTTATGAAAAAAAAAAAAAAACTTGATCGTTTAGTTTCATTGTAATTGTTCTTCCATCTTGTATAAAGTGTGGCAAACTCTAGTCCTGGTTTTACCTCATTTAGCTTCTGTCTTTTATAGTTGTAAAGCACTGAAAACACATATGAACTGAACTCATATTACACTTTAAAGGCTAAGCACCACTTAATGGACCTCCATGACTATTTCACATTATTGTAGTTACTGACATATATAAGTATGAATTAAAATTAAAATAGCAGCTTAATTTGCTTTAAAACTGACAATTTTATTAAATTGACGGAAAAACCCGAGCTCGCTGCGGAAATTCTTGAACGCGACCGTGACGTCACTGGTGGACAACAGCTGAACAACGCCGCGGTAAAACACCGTTATGACTGACTGTTATGACAGTATCTAGCTAGCTAAATAACCAACATTATTCATGACAATAGCCTAGCAATAAGCTAAACTCAAATTTAGAGGTACCGTTATTCTTGTAAATGTGATCGAAGTCGAACTCGAATTCATCCGACACTATAAACCTCCGTAATGCAGCTACGTAGCCGAGTATGATCTGAGCCACCGAGTTTAGCAAGTCAAGCTAACGTTAACTAACACCAACTAAAACAGGCGAAGTGAGTGTCCTTACCCTGTTTACCTCCATGTTACAGAGGCTCTTGAACACCTTTCGTTGGTGTCCTTACATGCCCATATTGTTGGAAAAGCGCCAGTGAAGTGAGCTACAGATAACGGAGTGAGCGGATGGTCCTTTCCAAAGTGCCCGTTTAAAGTTGACAAATTTAGTCCATTTTCTGGATATTTTGGGATCTTTGGGCCATTTCTGCACAGATGTCCCACTGTACATTGAATGATTGCAGCCAAAAACAACACACCTTTTCCTCATTTTGTATTAAATTAAGTGCAACTTCTAGAGTTGTTGTCCACCGTCTACGTCACAGGCAAGACGCCTATTAGAGTTTCCCAACACCGTGGGTGGGGGGACCAACGGTCTTTTAAATCTTATTCCTTCAATTAGTAAGAAATAACATGTTTTCTGACTATCAATAAACACAAGTTAGGAACTCAAACACTGTATTTGACACTTTCATAGAGCTGGTGCTTAGCCTTTAAGGATCCTTGTAAGTTTGTTTTGTTCATTCACCACACAAATAAATCTCCCTCAACCAAGCCACGTTAACAAAGATTTCTTTTGTATTTTTAGTGCATGCCTTAGTCAATTAAACTGCAAGGAACAAATCAAACGAGTTGCTTTTGGCAGGCGTTTCATGTGAAGGTGACTAATTCAATCAGTGTTCTCAAAGGCCGTGCTCATCTGCTCATTAGTGCAAAGTACACTTGGTTACGGGAGGTTCACTCCTACTCCTTCGGATAACAGATGCCTTCTGTGTCTCTCGACATCACACTGTAAAACTGCTTTCATTAGCATCTGCGGATATCGGCTTCAAAAGGAGAGGAAACTCGCGCATTTCTTCAGATACTAAAAAGAGGATATTCGTGCGATGGTCTACTCTAGCGACTTCAAAAGATATCCCCTGAATTCACAGGAGCAGCTCATCAATTTATTACTAATGCACTACTGTGAACTGAGGATGTCTACTAGGGCAACACTAAAGCGCTGAAATAGCACAGACTGGATTTTAGCTGCAATTTTCACACAGTAACTCTGCAGTGGATCTTCTGAAATCAAGTTTTTCTCACCTGGCTGATCAGCTGCACTATAAACTCCACCACGAGTTTGGACTCCTTGTTGAACATACCCTGCCACAGCTTGTCTACAACTCGCTGTGTGAAATAAAACACGTTGTTGACCAGGACCTGGTAGTTCCCCCCAGCTGTGATGGGCATGGATCCATCTTCTCCTGTTGGACGTTGGGTGTCAGTGTATTAGCAGAGGAAGATATCAATAAACATACAATAAGCATTAAACCAGGCAAGGTTTAAAGACAATAAGCTGGATTCATATTCTCAGGAAACGTCAGACTGTCATGCATATCATCACACAAAGTTTTAACCATGAACTCTCACCACAGAAGCACAGAAGGCTATAGGTGCTGCATCAGAGGTAGCTTTGAACAAACAAATCCAACAACATCAAATTTTACTGCGATGGCCCTAGGTAGCTAAGCACATTCTGAAAGTCTTTGTGAAGAACTGACCGAGCAGAACATCTGCGGCGAGGAGATGTTCCATCACACTGTCCAGGATATAGGACTGAAACTCCTTCTGCTGAGTTCTGGTGGAACGCTCAGGGGAGGCCTGCGAAAAACACAATTTCAGCACTTTCGCTACACAGGCGGTCACTACATAGGCTTCGTAAATATAAAATACACATTCTGATTGCCACTAACCATGCTTTATGATGCTTCATCTATTTAAAGAGCTTAAATTTCACTGTGTAACTATAATTTTATAAGGCCATGCCACTCTTCCATTCTATTCTTCTCATATTTTTTGTGTCATAATCCATTTTTATGAAAATACAGCAACCCCCCAAATCCATGACATGAGATTTACATTACATGAAATTCATTAGGAACAAAATGACTATGCACCGATCAGCCATAACATTATGGCCACCTCCTTGTTTCTACACTCATTATCTGTTCTCTCAGCTCCCATACAGAAGCAGTTTGTTTTAATACAATTACTGACTGCAATTTGTAAGTTGCTCTGCATGTTTTGTTTTTTTCAATGGTCAGGACCCCCACAGAGTAGGTATGATTTGGGTGGTGTATTATTCTCAGTGTTGCAGTGACGTTGAGGTGGTGGTGGTGTTAATGGGTGGTATGAGAGGATCAGACAGTGTCACTGCTGAACTGAGAATAGTCGACCGACCAAAAATGAGCTACTGTCTCATTATATCTTCAAGGTGGTCCAACAAAGTAGATCTGTCTCACAGAGTGAACAGTGAGTGGATACTTGAGTGAGTGGCTTAGTGGTTAGCATGTTCGCCTCCCAGCGCTGGGATCTTGGGTTCAAGTCCCATCTGGGTGGAGTTTCCATGTTCTCCCCATGTTTCCTCCGGGGTCTCCGGTTTCCTCCCACAGTCCAAAAATATAGAGGGTAGGTGAATTGGCTTCTGTCTAATAACTGTCCTGCTGTGTGAGTGAATGAGTGTGTATGTGTGAGTGAGTGAATGTGTGTGCACCCAGATATAAATTGGAACTCTGTCCTGGGTGAAGTCCTAGTGCCCGATGCAGTCCTCCAGGTGGACGCTGCCGCTTCTCACCAGTGTGTGTGGATTGAGTGTTCTGAGCGGTGTGGATTGTAAAGCGTCCTTGGGTATCTAGAAAGGCATAAGTGTAACGATAGATAGATAGATCACCAATACCATACCTGCTCTGTGGTGGTCCTGACCTTTAAAGAACAGGATGAAAGGAATCCTACAAAGTATGCTGAGCAACAGATAGACTACAGTGTGTAACTGTAGAACATACAAAGTGCTCCTGTGTGGTCAGTGGAGCTGAGAGAACAGACAGTGGGTGTAGAAACAAGGAGGTGGTCACGATCTTATGGCTGATTGGTGTATTTCCATGAGAGCCATCTTACCTCCAGCAGTAGATCTATGACTGGGGTCTGTTTGCTTGCTGGAGTCAGGCACAGATTGTCCATGATCAGCACTCTCATGAAATCAAAGACATATTTCTTGGCGGGGTGATTGGTCAGGTAGGTTTTGGAGCCCACGTTGCAGTACTCCGACTGGCTGCGGTTCATGCCTGTGTCCGCCACGAAAGCTTTAAATTCTTCAGTGGGGGAACCAGCTTCGTCATCCAAATCGCTGACCTGAGGAAACGGTTTAGAACGTTTATATCAAGCATGTTGTGTAATACACCTCTGGACAGATTTAAAACTTACCATATCCTGGGACTAGAACCAAGTTCAGCAACATAATAAGTGTCTGGCGCACTAATGGACTAATCTACCGTTAGGGTGTTGTGGCTAAAGGAATATTGTACTGGCTCAAGATTAAACCTTTACAATACATTATATTTAATCTATCTGAGAAGAGTGGGACATATTCATTTGGGCTAAAATATACTATGGAAGTTCTACGTTGATAAACAGTAGTAAAATAAGCTTTTAATCACCTTCTCTATTTCCCACTGAAGTTTTTAATAGTTATTTCAGATATTTACACTGAGCTCTAGCAAATGTTTTAATCACTGCATATAATGTGAATTCAAAAGAGTCAGCAGCTTTGCAAGGTTTTATTCCCACATTATTTTTAAATTTTTAAAAATATGTTACGTAATTGAAACGTGCATTTTACTGTATTTCCTCTACTACTAATTTGCTACACATTTAATAACATTTATGCCAATTAACAAATATTTAGTTTGGAAAGGGTCTGAAACAACGAGTTCCACTGTAACAATGAACCCCACCTCTGAGAAATCTGGAGCTAATAATTGGTTTTGTTTGTAGCTGAGAAACAATCTACGTTCAAAATTTTTTAACACCTTCTAAAAGTTTCCAACTCAGGGGCTATTTCACCTCTACTCTACATACTTTTCCATTATACTGTTAAATTGTAAAATTCAGAGACTAATGTGATACTGTAACACGAATTCCACAAACAAAACACAATACTTACCATTTCAGAATAAGGTCTTATGTTGAAAGGAAAGACAGCGGCAGCAAGGGCACACAGAAAATCAGGGCTGTGCCACATGGGACCAAGGTCAGGGACATTATGGTAGAGGTAACGGAAAAACTGCATCAGAGTCACAGGGTACTCCCTTAGCCAGGAGCCTTCCTCCTCTGACTGCCAGGGCTACGGGGAAGAGGCACGGGAATTAAGGCAACATAGAAGCACAGCTTGGTGAAAGAAGAATATAAGTTCTGTTAAAAGTGCATGTCTTTAGCTTTTGATACAATCCATATTTCTGTTTTGTATTAAAGAAAAAATACATCTTACAATTTTGATTGTTTACATGAAAAAAAGTATAATTTCCATCAAATACATTTATATTTTTATATTATACTCTAAATGTAAGTTAAACACACAAGGGAAAAACATTAGAGTTGTATGACTGTTGATATAGGTCTGTCCTCGCCCACGCGGTGACTGAGGGTCTCACCAGGTTGAGCATGCTGCGGAGCATGGCCAGCAAGAGGAAAGCTGCCTCGGTGCACACATTGTGGATGGAGCCCACTACAGTGGCACTGGAAGCAGGAACCCCAAATATAAACGACCAGATGGAATCCAGGTCAAACTGTGCGGAAAGAGAAGACATGTCGCTTTGTGAAGCTTTACAGTAAAGTGTTAGGGCTTAGGTTAAGGTTAGAGGCAAACATATTCAACACCACATCCACAGGCATTAAAAGAAGTACTGTACCTACAAGAAAAGCAAGTGATTTCAAGATTTACCTGTAATTTAACAGTTAATCTTAAGTACTTATTAATGAGGCATGCAGCATCTTTGGAAAAACTTTAAAACTGATATGATACACATATAATACTCAAACAAACAAAGACAAAAATAGAAATAAGTGTGTGTTTGTGTGTTTGATAAATTGTGATCTACATTGTTAATTTATATAAGCATCCATTTCACAAACACACAAGTAAATGAAATGAAGTGTATATAAAAGTTTCGGATTATGAATAGTTTGAGTAATAAGAACAGGAGGTACACAGTGTGTGGGCTTTGAAATCTCCCGTAATGTTCAGATTCATCTCTATATTTATACAACATACTGCAATGCAGCAATATACTGCTATGTATCAGCATCAGAGAAATTAATCGGAGGAAAGTGGTTAGTGAGAGCTGTACAGAGAGAAAGGTGACACGATAGACACGGTGACAGGGACGCACAGTTAGTACGATTAGTAGGGAAAAAGGGATGCATACTGACATGTACCTGCAGGCTCTCAGGCAGCTCAGTGACTGGTTGTTGCAGGAACAAAGCCATCAGAAGGAAGTACAGCTCGGGAACATTTGTGTGTTTGGGCAGCAGAGTCTGCAGAACAGGGAATCCTGGGAAATGGCAGGCATCCCTGTTTATCTCACGCAAGGTGGACCTGCCACCCGCACTTCGACCCACGTTGAACCCTGATACAGCAAAAGACATAGTTAAAAAAAGATCTCTGCACACACATGTTAACTAAAAAGTGCAAACCTATGGTGTAAATTGGCACCAGGCAAATGGCACATTCCCATTCCATTTGCAGATTTTACAATAGACTAAAAATGAAGAGAATTAGGATCAAAGGTTTATTGGTTCAATTCCTTCAACCTGCAGGAAAACTGGGGACTGAAGGGGTAATGGAAAAACAGCATTGTCTCCTCCCTCAACACTGAGAGCTGAAATTCCCTTGAGAAAGACACCTAACCCTCCACTGCTCCTCGGGTGCTGGGATAGCTGCCCACTGCGTGTGCTCACTGCTCTTAATATACAGTATTAATGTACGTGTTTGTGTGTTCACTGCCATCGATGGCTTGAACACAGAGGAACATGTTTGTTGTGGTGGCGTTACAATGACGATAAAAGCATGTTCACATTTAGTCCTGTCACCTTGGCAAGAACTGCTTTTATACACCTTCTGAGGAAATGGATGAGGGATAACTCTGCACACAAACTCACACGACACATTTTTGTCACTACAGTATCCCCATGGCACCTCCCTCCTCCCTCACTCACCCAGCACTGTGCCAATCTTGTTGGTGAGCACAGAGTCTGTGTGGTCAAGCCAGCCCCCACCAGAGAGACCCTCTTTAAAGCGACTCAGGATGGACTGGTTACTCAGCAGCACCACCAAGATCCAGAGAGCTGCTGTTACTGTGCTGGAATGAATATGCTCTTCCATAAACATCAGCAGCCAATCAAAGCCAAGCGTTCGCACCAGCTCCTCACATGCCCTACAGAGGGCAGCCGAGATGGGGAAAGGTTACACAGTCAAAATAACACTGAACACTTAAAAGAAGAAAAAAGAATGAAAGAGAGAGAGAAATAAAGAGAATCATACAGCACAAGGTATTCAATACGTTCCATAGAGTTAATATTACAGTAAATACAGTTGGTATATCATATATTTCATGCCCTAAAACTCTAGGTGTTGACCTTGGAAATGTGCCAAATGGTACATGAAGTTTTTCAGGTAAAAGTAGTCACTTACTGAGCATTAACGGTGCATTTCTCTTTGGAGCTGAAGAGCAGCTTGAGCAAAATGTCCAGCAGCCGATTGCGCAAAAGGATAACGTTGGAGGAGAGCAACCCCCCAAAATCGTCATCATTTCCTGAAAAGAAAGCAATCCAGTCAAACATTGGAAGCTACACAAACCCACGTGGGAAGTGGAACGACACTGACATAACTGCATGTCATCTCTGATTTACATTATGAAACTACAACAGCCTCACCTCCATCAATCTTCTCCTCATTGTTAACCTCCATAATCACAAACTTCTCACAGACAGCAAATGTGGGTAAAGTGGATGAAAGAAACTGGCCGAACCTAAAAGGAAAGGAACAAAACACTTCTAGATAAATACAAGATATGATAAATACTGTTATTAATACACTTAATAAGATTGAATACTGTTCATAACACATACTAAGGCTTCTCATAACCAAATAAACAAACATATGATGCTTGCTAGTTGACTGGACCGAAATGGTGTACCTGAGCAGGTCGTAGGTGTTGGGGAAGCCCTGCAGTAGCAAGCTGAGTACGTTACTGATGGCAGCGATGGTTGGCTGAGACAGAGACTGGTCCCTAAGGGTCAGCAGCAGTTTGGGAATCAGCTGGAACTCCCGTAACAGCTTAGCATTCTTAGCAGCTTCGCTGGAATCATAAGAGAACATTTATCTCTGTGAATATGACTTTCTACAACTGTCACACGCCTTTTTTTTTTTTTTTTAAATAACACGAGAATTCAATACAAAGACAAAGCAGGACAGAAAATCTCACCTGGATTCAGTCAAAAGCTCAATGAAATGCTCGAAGAGAGACAGGTGCAGTTCATAAGGTGCGTGCAGCCAAACCTGTCATCAAACATCAGAGAATTTCTCTGATCAAAGTCTTAAAAGCAACAGTGCAATAAAATATGTGTAAAAATGTTAAGACAAACAGCTACCACTTCAAAAGTCTAATTTACAAAGTGATCCATTCAGTCTCCAGAAAAGAA
This sequence comes from Hoplias malabaricus, assembly GCF_029633855.1. Classification (NCBI taxonomy): domain Eukaryota; kingdom Metazoa; phylum Chordata; class Actinopteri; order Characiformes; family Erythrinidae; genus Hoplias; species Hoplias malabaricus. Next base: position 23,645,088 of record NC_089819.1, read on the forward strand.
ATACAGTGGCACCTCAAAGTCACAGAGCAGGTCCTGGAAGGCAGTGGAGTTAGGGATGATGGAGGTTTCGTGGCCACTATCCACAGTGCCGACCAGGGAGAAGGTAAGGTGCAGGATGTGGCTGTTCAGTAGCGAGCGTTTCTTCTTCAGCAGCATGGCTAACAGCTGTAAGCAATATAGAAGTAAAGTTTTTCACCAATACGTTTAAGGTTTTAATGTTTCATAATTTGATATTATCCCAGTTTGTTCTTAAACCATCTAAAGTTCATGGTAAAAACTGAAAAATGATACAGTACGGTTCTATTTTCTATTTCAAACACCACATAGCTGCATTCAGGCCACATTTGAAACCCACCAACTGTTAAAACAGTTTTATACATAGCTACATCCCTGCAGTTCACCTGATAGCCTTTGATGCGCTCCATCTCTTTGCTGGCCAGTGGGTTGCTTTTGACCACACACACCAGTGCCTTCACGGCAGCATAAAGTCCCTCCACATCCGAGGCCATGGCCACCAGGCCCAGAATTGCGGCTGCTCCTCCAATGTACTGCAGGTTAGTGGCCACTGGCTTGGGCACGAAGGCTCTCACGCCTGGGTGGAGACAGAGATGGAGGCTATGAATATATGAATTTTATGAATACTCAGAGATACCATTGTGTAGCGTTAACCTGAACCTGTTAACAGTGATACAGCATGATGAAACATGCACAAAATGACAGAAAGAATGACATTTACATCAACAAATATAACAGAACGCCCACGGCATTTCAAACTTCATTTAAGCAGCTGCAATGAGCACTTTATATGTAAAAGAGAGAAAAAATATATAAATTGTGGCACCCAACATTATAAACATATACATAAATATGAATGCTTCACTCAGTCTTTGTATCTTCAAACATCCAGATGGAATAATATCCAAACAACGCATGTGTCATTGTGCAGTTGTAAAAGCAATCACGGTTCAAATGTTGATTGCAAAACATTCTGAACATCAGCACTGAGAAATGCTTTTCTAAAATATGGTTCATTACCTGTGTAGTTCCAAATATAAATAAACATGAAATGATATTCGTATATTTATACAGGAGGGCCTCGGGATACGTCAGTCCCGAGTTACGATGTTTCGTGGTTACGACACATCTCCCATTTACTGTATAAAGCCTTGTTTCGACTTAAGTGGTTTAGCGTCGTAAACGTCGTAACGTGAACTTCATGTTTGGTGTGCGCGGCGGAAGAATACACGGTTACGCGGCTCGGGACCGAGGAGGATAGGTGTTAGGATAGGATAAGTGCTTACAGTATGTTATTTACGTACAGTATGTACGTACGTTCCGACTTACACCGAAAATCGGTTTACGACGCGACGTAGGAATGGATCAACGTCGTAAGTCGAGGACCCCCTGTATTATTTAAATATATGACAGGCTAAAATTTGAACAATAATCTTTAAAATGTTGTTTTCAGGTAATTTTCGTGGCCCAATTCTGTGAAAACCATTTGCCAATTTAATTGTGATTTTTCCCTCTAACTTTTTATTTACATATGTGTAAACATATGTGCAGCTGAACTCTTACCCAGATAGCCGATTACAGCAGCTCCGATGGTCCTGGCCGGACCGTTGAGATGTCCGGCAGCATTGTGGACGAGTTTGACTGGAGTGGCATTCTCGTGTGACGAAACCGCCAACTACACACAGGGTTTCAAAACTCAGTTCTAGTTAATCCACAAATGAACACATGGACAGTCTCACTTTAAATTACACAATTACACATCACTGCATTTTTTTTTGTTGTTGTTGGTTTACTCAAAGACTTTACACACATAGTAAACAAGACTTAAAATGCACTGAATATACAACTTATTGGAAACAAAAAACCTCACGCAGTCTTTTTAAAAGATCCAATTCACAACTAAATGTTAACGCACTAAATAAAAGTAAAATACAGATGTTACAAAGATGTACACTTGGAAAAATTGTACACGTTCTGCTAAAATGTAATAATTAAATAATTAAACAAACTTTGCTGACCTTCCCTTAAAAATCAATTTAAAAAATAACTGAAAGAAGTAGTACTATTGAATAATTATGAAACGTAATAATGGTATCAATGTGCTGGTGCCACCATCCCTGCAAACCCAGTAAACAAGAAACGTCCCTGGACGTTCAAAATAGGTCTATAAAAGTAGTCTGTCCGTCAAGAACATATTTTAAACGTCAATGACGTCCAAAATCCATCTTAATAAGTTAGTTAAGTGGTGACCAATCGATAACGTCAGTGGACGTCCAAAACGCGTTTCATACAAGTAATTTATTTCGGGACCAATTAATAATGTCAATGGACGTCCAAAATACGTCTAATAGTCGTCTTTTCAATGTCTGTGTTTGGATGTCTTTTCAACTTTCATTTTCAACCTTAAGAGAACGTTGATTAGACGGCAGTCATTACGTTATTTCAACGTTGAATCATTTGACGTTGAAATGTACAAAATCACAACAATCGTAGGATCGCACCACCTCTTGCTGGTTACCTGGCAACTGTAGTACTGCTAAAGGTGCTGAATACACTAGCAAACCTGGAGATATCAGAATGACAGACTCATTTTGCTCATTTTGTCTTCATTTGCTCATTTATCCATTGACAAACAATAAGCACTTTCAAATGAAACGAGTGTGTCAGAGTCCAGAATTAACACTGGCTTGCTTAAGAATGACCACTATATAATTATTTTACATTCTCTAAAGAAAATCTCATTCACCCCGTTTTGACTGAGCTCTCAGTCAGTCCCACTCCCACTGCTAATCAGATTTAGCTGCTCTAAAAGAAGAATACACCTCAACGCAAGTCTTAAAATGTAATATTCTGCAGGCTTTGTGCAACACCAGAGAGGTGTTTTAATCCTCAAATCGTTTAATCACCCAAAAATAAATAATTATTAATAATCCCTGCAAACAGGAAACCTTTTTCACCTGTTTGGCGATGGCCTTGCTGTCCAGTTTGTTGTAGACTTTCCTGATCTTGGCTACTGTGAGTGCAGAAACAGAGAGGGCGTAGAGGCTGAAGGAAACTTTTTCCTCTGGAACCAATGCTACAGGACAAGGAGGCACAGCCTCAGTCTTTGAGTCTTTACCTGAGAAGCACAAGCAGATATTCGATAAACACAAAGCATAAGCAGTACAAGCACATCAAGTACTGATGTCCAGGTCAGAACCAAAAGACTTCCATGGCTCAATGGATTATCTATCAGCAATCCTAATCCTGATTCAATTCCAGTTCCTTGTTTCTTGTATTCTACTTAAGCTACTGTCGTATGTGTGTACAAGCCTGCTGAAAACTGATATTACTAGGGTCTACTTTCTGTTCAGCTACATGACTGGGTTTCCCTCTCCACTCCCATTAAATATTGTTGTTAAATGGTTGAGAGAAACTGGGGTATTCAGATTACCAGCTGGTTGGATTACTTTCAGCATTCATCACTGTCGTTACTGAGTAATAATCAATCAGACAGAGAAAGTCTGAGCTTGTGCTGAGTTTTACACAGACTTTACACTTCAAAACACAGCTGCACGATCAAGATTTCCAGCACCAGCAACTACTCTGCACTAGCGCAACTTCTCATGTGTGTGATTGTTATGACTGTAGCGCGCATTGCTAACAGGATCACATTGAAATGGCAGCGAACAGGTTTATGTGTTGGCCTCACGGTTGTAATCTTTAAAGGCTAAGCACCAGCTCTATGAAAGTGTCAAACAAATAAATACAGTGGAATTTGAGTTCCTAACTTGTGTTTATTGATAGTCAGAAAACATGTTATTTCTTACTAATTCAAGGAATAAGGTTTAAAAGACTAATAGGCGTCTTGCCTGTGACGTAGATGGTGGACAACAACTCTAGAAGTTGCACTTAATTTAATGCAAAATGAGGAAAAGGTGTGTTGTTTTTGGCTGCAATCATTCAATGTACAGTGGGACATCTGTGCACAAATGGCCCAAAGATCCCAAAATATCCAGAAAATGGACTAAATTTGTCAACTTTAAACGGGCACTTTGGAAAGGACCATCCGCTCACTCCGTTATCTTTCACTGGCGCTTTTCCAACAATATGGGCATGTAAGGACACCAACGAAAGGTGTTCAAGAGCCTCTGTAACATGGAGGTAAACAGGGTAAGGACACTCACTTCGCCTGTTTTAGTTGGTGTCAGTTAACGTTAACTTGACTTGCTAAACTCGGTGGCTCAGATTATACTCGGCTACGTAGCTGCATTACGGAGGTTTATAGTGTCGGATGAATTCGAGTTCGACTTCGATCACATTTACAAGAATAACGGTACCTCTAAATTTGAGTTTAGCTTATTGCTAGGCTATTGTCATGAATAATGTTGGTTATTTAGCTAGCGAGATACTGTCATAACAGTCAGTCATAACGGTGTTTTACCGCGGCGATGTTCAGCTGTTGTCCACCAGTGACGTCACGGTTGCGTTCAAGAATTTTCGTAGCGAGCTTGGGTTTTTCCGTCAGTTTAATAAAATTGTCAGTTTTAAAGCAAATTAAGCTGCTATTTTAATTTTAATTCATACTTATATATGTCAGTAACTACAATAATGTGGAATATTTATGGAGGTCCATTAAGTGGTGCTTAGCCTTTAATTACACATTACCTTCATCAGTATTCGTACATACTTAAAACTTGCAGCGTACTGTGTATTCTCTGTGGGAATGTGCGCACTGAACCATGATGCGACTATGTACTGGTACACACTTAGTATATAGCTACAACAGCTATTTTCAAAAAATGTCAGTTATTATTATCATTTGTACACACAGGAGGCTGTAAGGCCATGGTTGTGAGCATAAACCTTATTTTTACCTAATAAAATTGTTAATATAGAACATGTATGCTACTACAACGTTGGATCAATAAAGTGTTATCTTTTAAGGCGAGAAAATAGCCATGGATCTGTGTATATAACAGATATAGCACATTATCCACAGGATCAAACCGTAGGCCTGGGAACTGTATTATTCCACACAAGGAACTGCTGGGAACATAATTAACGGCACTTTGGAGGTTGAAAGGTTTGCCTAATGTTGCTATGACAACACTCTCTCGGGCTAAATTTCAGTGGCTGGCTGCAACTGTGAAGTGTGAAAAGCAAGGTATTCAGAAAGGACTCTCTGCAAGTTCTAAACTTGTGGATGGTCAGTCAATTTCACTACTGTCCAATCGTGACCTTGGAAATCCACTTTACTGCACTATTTCTTGATTTCAGATTTCACAAGCCGTGTGTGCTCAATCCAAAATCGGTGTCAGCATCAAGTGCACCTTAAAGTAGCTGTATGCTTCAATTATGAGGGGTCTTTACAAATTAACTGGATATCAAATGCATCTACACAGTCATTGTATTTTAACTTATTTATTTTGCTATCTCATGTGATTATTAATAGGAAAGGGACATTGTCAGAGCAAGGCAACGTGTCCCAGAACCTTCAACAGGCCGTGTATTTTCCCATGAAAAGCCTTTCACTGCACCACGGTCACTCTGACTCACATGGCAGGTAGACGGCCTGGAAGCTGCCCACATAGTTGGGCCCCAGTTCGAAGATGGCAGCGACGCTGGCGGCAGGTAGCACTTCCTCCAGGAAGTGTGTGGGTCCTAGACGCCAAACCAATGAGGAGAGCTGCCTTTGGGCTGGAGGAGTCCCGATATAACTGTACACCGTACTGACGACAGGAGGATTAGCAGCTCCTGAACCACCAGGAGCACTGTGCACATAATGGAGCTGAAGAGGAAAAGAGAGAGAGAAGACAATGTAGAGAGGACGTGAGGGACACTGTATGTGGGTGAGGAGGAAGGAAGGAGCTTGCATTGTGCGTGTGGTTTTGTTATTTTTGTTAGTTGTGGCCTCAGTTATCACTTTATCGCGCATCAGACGGAAGCTGTGGTGGAATCAAAGGTAGACCACAAAAAAGTCCCTGATGAAAGCTGTGTGTGAGTGTTTGTGTAGGTGTGTGGGTCCAGATGGTGTGTTGTTTGATGGCTGGATTGTCTGACAGATCTGTCTGATGTTTCTAGAGAGGGTGACATCAGCCCTGTGCTTCCCAGCCTTGGTGCTGCCAGGTGACCTCTTTACAAAGCTCAGTCCAATAGAACAGATTGAATTTCTGATCCCAGCCCAGTCAATTTCAAGTTCAGTTTTATGTCTTTTTTTAAAAGGAAAAACTCTCTGATAAAGAAGCAGGGCTAGAGCCTTAACACGACCCCAAAATCTTCTCTTACACAACTATGTTTACACCATTCCTACCAGAGAAGGGTTATTACATTGGTGTTATATTATTAACTAATTTAAATATCTGGGGGGCGGGGAGTGAAAAACAGCACTGTCTCCTCCCTCAACATCCACGCCTGAGTTGCCCCTGAACAAGGCACCTAAATCCAACGGCTTCCTGGGTGGCTGAGACGCTCTGTGTGTGTGTGTGTGTGTGTGTTTTCACTGTCATGGATAGTTAAGTATAGAGACACAGCTTACACAGCGCACTCAGATGGGCATTTCCCTTTAAAATACTGTGCTTCCTTCTTTCAGTAATTTCCTCAGGGACAGATTTCCAGATCGAGGCCCTGCCTCACCTTGACAGTGCTGACCAGCTGGCCGTCGATGTACAGCGTGGCCATGCTGTTCTTCAACATTCCTTTGCTCATGACCAACACCAGGTGGTGCCACTGTCCCTCGGTGATAAGGTCAGCGCAGCGGAAACGGGCGCAGCAGGGAAGGATCTCGTAGAAGGAGGATTCCTCACTGAAGTCATCCGCTGTGGGGGGAGTCAGACAGGAAATGACATCACACACCAACTACAGACACAAAAGGTACTTTGTAAAGTGAGAAAAGTGGCTAAAAATCTGAGATCTAATTATTTATTAAGTTGGTGGAGAAACCTGAGATCCTAACAAATTTGTAACCTAAACCAATGTCATTTGACAAAGAGAGAAAGAGAGTGAGAGTGAGTGTGTGTGTGTGAGAGAGAGAGAGCGAGAGAGTGAGAGAAAGAGAGAGTGAGAGAGTGAGATAGAGATAGAGTGAGGGAGAGTGAGAAAGAGAGAGTGAGAAAGAGAGAGAGAGTGAGTCTGTGTGTGAGAGAGAGAAAGAGAGAGAGAGTGAGAGTGTGTGTGTGTGAGAGAGAGATAAAGAGAGAGAGAGAAAGAGAGTGAGAGTGAGTGTGTGTGTGTGAGAGAGAGTGAGATAGAGATAGAGAGTGAGAAAGAGTTAGAGAGAGATAGAGAGTGAGGGAGAGAGAAAAAGAGAGAGTGAGGGAGACAGTGAGAAAGAGAGAGAGAGGGAGTGAGAAAAAGAGAGACAGGGAGAGAGAGTGAGATAAAGACAGAGAGAGAGTGAGTGAGACAGAGATAGAGTGAGAGAGAGAGACAGAGAAATAGAGACAGAGAGACACAGAGAAAAAGAGACAGAGAGAGAGAGAGAGAGAGTGAAATAAAGAGTGAGAGAGAGTTAGAGAGAGATAGAGAGTGAGGGAGAGTGAGAAAGAGAGAGAGGGAGTGAGATAGAGAGAGAGAGAGACAGAGAGAAAAAGTGAGACAGAGAGAGAGTGAGATAAAGAGAGAGAGAGAGTGTGAGTGAGAGAGAGAGACAGAGAGAGAAAGAGATAGTGAGATAGAGTGAGATAGAGAGAGAGACAGTGAGTGAGACAGAGATAGAGTGAGAGAGAGAGAGACAGAGAGAGAAAGAGAGACAGAGAGAGAGAGACAGAGAGAAAAAGAGAGACAGAGAGAGAGAGAGTGTGAGTGAGACAGAGATAGAGAGTGAGAGAGAGTTAGAGAGAGATAGAGAGTGAGGGAGAAAGAGAGAGAGAGGGAGTGAGAAAGAGAGAGAGATAGTGACATAGAGTGAGATAGAGAGAGAGAGACACAGAGAAAAAGAGAGAGAGAGTGAGATAAAGAGAGAGAGAGAGAGAGAGTGTGAGTGAGACAGAGATAGAGTGAGAGAGAGAAACAGAGAGAGACAGAGAGAAAAAGAGACAGAGAGAGAGAGAGAGAGAGTGTGAGTGAGACAGAGATAGAGTGAGAGAGAGAAACAGAGAGAGAGAGTGAGATAGAGTGAGATAGAGAGAGAGAGAGACAGAGAGAAAAAGAGAGACAGAGGGAGAGAGAGAGTGAGATAAAGAGAGAGAGTGTGAGTGAGACAGAGATAGAGAGTGAGAGAGAGTTAGAGAAAGATAGAGAGTGAGGGAGAGTGAAAAAGAGAGAGAGGGAGTGAGAAAGAGAGAGAGAGATAGGGAGATAGAGAGAGACAGAGAGAAAAAGAGACAGAGAGAGAGAGAGAGAGTGTGAGTGAGACAGAGATAGAGTGAGAGAGAGAAACAGAGAGAGACAGAGAGAAAAAGAGACAGAGAGAGAGAGAGAGAGAGAGAGAGAGTGTGAGTGAGACAGAGATAGAGTGAGAGAGAGAAACAGAGAGAGAAAGAGAGACAGAGACAGAGAGAGAGAGAGAGAGAGAGATAGAGTGAGATAGAGAGAGAGAGAGACAGAGAAAAAGAGAGAGAGATAGATAGAGAGAGAGACAGAGCGAGAGTGTGAGTGAGACAGAGATAGAGTGTGAGTGAGACAGAGATAGAGTGAGAGAGAGACAGAGAGAGAGAGACAGAGAGAGAGAGACAGAGAGAGAGAGACAGAGAGACAGAGAGAGAGAGAGAGAGACAGAGAGACAGAGAGACAGAGAGAGAGAGAGAGAGAGACAGAGAGAGAGAATATGTAAAATCATTTATTCACTTGCTAGAAAATTAACCCAAACCTGGTCCAAAACCTTTAACTTTGTCAACACCACACAACATCAGAAAAGTTTACAAAATACAAAAAGAATAATAACTGCATGTTACCAAGATAAATAAATCCTGCCCCATCTGTGTCATAAACAGTTATTATAGCCAGAACCTGCCCTCAGTAGTTGTGAAACAGCAGAGGCTGGAAAGGAAGTGAAAGTGCTGTGCGAGGGTCTTTACCATAGCTCTGCAGCAGCTCCTCTTTAGTGGACACCACGAGGGAGCGATCTTTGGCGGAGAGGACGATGGCCAGGCAGACGTAGTGCTGCTCGGACGCTGTGGCTCTCCGGACCACGGTCAGCAGCCGGACCGGGTGGTTATGGGGAGGGGAACTGAAGCGCTCCACACAGAACCAGGAGGAGTAACTTAGACCAGAGGGAGGAGGAAACAAACGCTCACCTGCAGGGGGAGTAACAGCAGACCAAACTATTAAAACAGTACAGGCAAAGGATTTACACAAGGCTCATCTGTCACAGTAGTCAAAATCTGGCTACTTTGACATAATTACACCGTTAGGGTCTAGTCAGTGGTTGCATTAATTATTCAAGATTAATCCAACAGACATTAACATGGGAGACAAAATGGATACATTTCACCACTGCACAAATTAGAGTTTCTAACTGGTGAAGCTGCCCGTCAGTCTCTCAAAGCCAGAATAAGGTTCGCTGGTCACAGCTGTTGACGTCAGAATGATATTAACATATTGTCCATGTCTCCTGCAGAAGCACAGCAGAGATCTGAATGAAAATCTCTCTGTCAGAGGAAAGCATGATGTCATCCTCAACAAAAATGGGTCAGAGGACGTGTTGCAGGAGTCTATCTATAAATACTGAAAACTCCACTTACATTTACATTCAGCAGAGGAGGAAAGCAGGGAGGGGGAGGTGGAATGTGGTGTGGGGGGGGCAGAGCAAGGGAAGATAAACAAAGAAATAGACACTGAACAAAAGTGGGAGGAAAACCAAAAAACTAAGTGAAAGAAGACACTGACAACAAAGGAGAAACACAGAATATAAAACAATGTATTGCGTGTGTGTGTGAGAGAGAGAGAGAGCGAAAGAGAGAGAAATAGAGAGAGAGAGAGAGAGAAAAAGAAAGAGAGCAAAAGGGAGGGAGAGACAGAGAGAATGAGTGAAGGAGAGAGAGAAAGAGAGCGCTAAAGAGAGAGTGAAGAAGAATGAGTGAAGGAGAGAGAGAGAGCAAAAGGGAGGGAGAGAGAGAAAGAGAGAGCGCTAAAGAGAGTGAAATGGAGAGAGAAAGAGAGAGTGAAATGGAGAGAGAAAGAGAGTGAAATGGAGAGAGAGAGAGAGAGAGAGAGCGCGAGAGAGAGAGCGCGAGAGAGAAGGCAGGCCTGCATCATCTCATTAATACTACATAGCACTGCCTCTCAGGGCTGCTGTAGCAGAAGCTGCTTAAGACCTGAAGATGCATACTTTTTTGCTCTCAACATTGCTTTATTTATTTAATTCAAGGCATTTTTATTTAGCCGTCTTCTTGTCTTAGACCTCACTTTATAGATAAAAATTGCAATTTAAATCATTGTCAAAATACAGATTATTAACATTTTTTTTTCCCCACAACTTGCTCAGCCCAGGTCTCAGCAATGAACTTTGCCTTTATCAGCACCTGCCTATGGACAGAAAAGAGATGGGAAAGTGGGCTACTTTTTGCTGAGTCAAGGATTGTGTGAGAGCCAGAGAGAGAGAGAGAGAGAGAGAGAGAGAAAGAGAGGGAGAACGAGAGAACACTGAAATACTGACCATTTCCCATTCCACTGACAACAGCTCCGTCACTCACTCCAGATGTGTTGGCATTGTTAGACGGTGCATTGTGAGGGGCCAGACTTGGCAAAAACAAGCAGCTGGATGGTGTGTGTGAGAGAGAGAGAGAGTGAGAGAGAGAGAGAGAGAGAGAGAGAGAGAGAGAGAAAGGGAGAGAGAGATCAGTGAGCTCACTTGGCACACTCTTTATATCCATTTTGTGCATTTTGTTCCTGTAAATTCTTCACATATTTCAAACAGCTCTAGTGACTTTGTGCTCCACTTTATACCTTATACATCAACACAAATATGCACCGTGTAAAAAATACATTGAAATAACCCTCAAGCCTTTTTCGACCTAATCTTTCTGTCCATCAACTGTACAGGGCTGATTCCCACCATTAATCCCCCTGTAATTAGAAAAGAACAGAACACCCATTGATTCAAAACAACGCGTAAGCACCTATGCCCTCTACTAATGGGGCAGACTGAGATATTGTGAAAAATACATGTAACAACACCCCATTAATGTCTACAAGTTTAATTTAAAAAGTGGAAAAATAATGCAAAACCAAGCTGGTTTCATTACTTTTCTGCTACTACTATTTTACCTCTGTATGTCTTATATGTAACTTATTTGAAGAGCATTGTAGCCAAATAACATGCGAGCTACTACTTAGATCTCCTTCCCCAAGGTGATCAGTAGTTTAAAACCCAATATATATGTGATACAGGAGGTCCTCGGGTTACGATGTTTCGTGGTTACGACATCTCCCATTTACTGAATAAAGTCTTGTTTCAACTTAATTGGTTGTGCGTTGTAAACATCGAAACGTGAACTTCGTGTTTGGTGTGCGCTGCGCGGCGGAAGAATACACAGTGACGCGGCTCGGGACCGAGGAGGATAGGCGTAAGTTGAGGACCCCCTGTATTTACATTTGTATTATTCATAACTGTGTCAGTGTACAAAGCCATTTGTTTTCCAGTACTGATGTAAAATCTGTTGCTTTGATTTCCATTTACTGACGCCAGCATTGTCTACAAAGCGAAACAGAAGATTCTGTCGAGTTAAATCACCAGATGTTTCCTCATATCCTCTAACAAAAACAACCAGACACTGCTCTACCACCAGCCTGTGTGTGTGTGTGTTGGTTGGGGGGGGGGGAGTGAGAGTATGTGTGTCAGGTCAGGGTATGTCTGGGGTACAAATGTGTTAATGGACCCCAATCCAGCCACCCCCACCCTCTCCCAAAGAGCTGTCCACCAGCCCTCAGAAGCTTCAGCCCAGCTGCGACTCCATTAATCCGCTCCGCCCGGCTCAACATGGAAAGAGTTAATATGAATATTTCATACATCCAGATGGGGGCTGTGTGTGTGTTAGAGTAAATGTGGGACAGTGCAGTCAATGCTGCACCTTTAATTTTCAGCTAAACAACAGCAACTCAGAGCTTGTGTTGAGACAAAAGATGGAGAGAGAATGCCGTTCTGTCTTTGTGTGTTAACAGCTGTGTGATAATCAAATTTCCCATTGATATAAAAACTGCATTTATTGCATAGCGTTGTGTTTGTTTTGATGTCATCTGTATTTTTAGTGCAACTGAACTGGTAAATCATTTTCAAAACGAGTGCAACTGTAGTGCTAATCTAAAGTCCTGGTTAAACGAGGCTAGCTTTACTTCAGGATGAAGTATATATTACTCATTGTTGCTCTGCAACAAACACAAATGGCTTAGCAACATTTAACCCAGATCCGACAAATGGTGGGGCTGCAGCCAAGAGCGAACTGAACCAAGGTCTCACTGACCAAACTGCTTTTGATGTTCGATGCTAAAAATCAGAAGCCTTGCAGCTCTGGAAATATGTGGGTCGTTGAAGCTAACCTTCAAAATCAGCATTAACACCACAGAACAATAATGAGTCCTGCTGTATTCCTTGCCTCTACATAATTCATGAAAACTATCAAATATAAAAGACAGGAGTTATCTTGAGCCTGTTCACAGCATTCTGACTGAATTATCTTAAATAAAACCAGGCGGGAATGTGCTCTGCTTTCAACTCTGACAGGTTGAGAGATTTAAGAGGCATTTCAAATATCTGTCTGACTTTTGTTAACCTAAATCTGGGGCAAGACCCTTCAGAGAAATGGTGCCTTCCTCGTAATCTTTCTCATTCAGAACGAACAGCAAAACAAGCTTGAAATTTTGAAGGCACTGTTCACAGCATGGTCTTCAGCTTTATCAAGTTGAAAGATAAGTTTGAATATTACCTGTCACTGAATTTATACAAAGCTCAGTGCAGAGACAACACTGACATATATTCTCTTCTACAGCAGCAAACGGAACAGCACTGCACTCTTTCTTCTCGGTTTCTGCTGTTTTATTTTGCTCAGAACTCTCATTTATCTGTGCTTGTCTTACTTTTGGTCCATTTAACCTCATCTTTGTGCTCTCACATAAAAGCAGGTCCAGGAGGGACTCAGATGAGGGGGCGAGACAATCCTAAATCTCTACTCGAGGGCAGAAGTAGAGCAAAATCAGAATGACTTGTATTATACCATGTTTTGTGACCTAGGCAGCCCTCAGAAAACTAACTGGGTCATCTTGTTTCATAGTGGGTGTGTTGGTAGGATACAGACTATAATTTTAACTTTAATATATTCATTCATTCATTCATTCATTATCTGTAACCCTTATCCAGTTCAGGGTCGCGGTGGGTCCAGAGCCTACCTGGAATCATTGGGCGCAAGGCGGGAATACACCCTGGAGGGGGCAACGCAGACACACACACTCACACCTACGGATACTTTTGAGTCACCAATCAACCTACCAACATGTGTTTTTGGACTGTGGGAGGAAACCCACGCGGACAGAGAGAGAACACACCAACTCCTCACAGACAGTCACCCGGAGGAAACCCACGCGGACAGAGAGAGAACACACCAACTCCTCACAGACAGTCACCCGGAGGAAACCCACGCAGACAGAGAGAGAACACACCAACTCCTCACAGACAGTCACCCGGAGGAAACCCACGCAGACACAGGGAGAACACACCACACTCCTCACAGACAGTCACCCGGAGGAAACCCACGCAGACACAGATAGAACACACAACACTCCTCACAGACAGTCACCCAGAGGAAACCCACGCAGACACAGATAGAACACACCACACTCCTCACAGACAGTCACCCAGAGGAAACCCACGCAGACACGGGGAGAACACACCACACTCCTCACAGACAGTCACCCGGAGGAAACCCACGCAGACACAGGGAGAACACACCACACTCCTCACAGACAGTCACCCGGAGGAAACCCACGCAGACACAGAGAGAACACACCAACTCCTCACAGACAGTCACCCGGAGCGGGAATCGAACCCACAACCTCCAGGTCCCTGGAGCTGTGTGACTGTGACACTAACCTGCTGCGCCACCGTGCCGCCCCACCTTTAATATAAAGCTTTCAAAATCACCGTAATGTTTCTCTGACATTAAATAGTGCTACTTTTGTTGCTACTCTCAGCTCAGCACTGCAGAAACTGCACTATGTAACTTTTGGAGGGTAGGAATCCCCATTCCCCACTGATTTTAGGAAAGTGCTGTAAAAGTGAATTTCACTCTGGAACTGTACGGGGAGCCGAGGAGCAAAATATACAAAATCTTAATCCCTTTAAGAGTTCCATTAACGTACTAAAGCCCTGATTTTCTGTGTGTTCCCCTTTAATGAAACGCTACGGTTCAATGTAAACAATTTCCTCAAATATAAACAAGTTTGAATGGCATACCACTGTCTATAAAACAAACTCTGGCCTCAGGTGGGTTGCTACATAACACAACTAACAGCTATACAACAAGAACTTAATTAACAATTTGATTTTTATCAAAATATTCCCAAAAACCCCACCACTTACGTACCCAAAACCCTCAAGTGAAGTGTCGAACTCCACAAACGCAGGCGTGACTGCAGACCCATGAAGGCGGATATCATGTGGCGTGGTCATTGAGACCAAGCACTTGACCCGTGTGAGGGGCACGGTGCTGCCCTCAGGTGAGCGCACCAGGCTGCGGCTGATCCTGTACTGACTGTTGTCTTCATTCACTGCAAATACACTGTCCGGCCCAAAGCCCTCCATCGACGTGGTCATGCTGTCTGCAATGACAAAAACAGACTGTTAGTTTGGGAGAAAGTGTGTAGAACCGTGTAGGAATATAGAGACAAATATCTAATAAATGTGTTTATTTAACATCGCGCGTTTCTAGAAAACCAAGTGTAATATATAAGTTTATTATATACAGGGGTTAGACAATGAAACTGAAACACCTGTCATTGTAGTGTGGGAGATTTCATGGCTAAACTGGAGCAGCCTGGTGACCAATCTTCGTTAATTACACATTGCACCAGTAAGACCATGTGCATCCAATGGTTCAAACATTGTGTCCTGAAGGCGGTGCCGTGTATCAGGACGACAACGCACCAATACACACAGCAAGACTGGTGAAAAATTGGTTTGATGAACATGAAAGTGAAGTTGAACATCTCCCATGGCCTGCACAGTCACCAGATCTAAATATTATTGAGACACTGTGGGGTGTTTTGGAGGAGCGAGTCAGGAAACGTTTTCCTCCACCAGCATCACGTAGAGACCTGGCCACTATCCTGCAAGAAGAATGGCTTCAAATCCCTCTGACCACTGTGCAGGACTTGTATATGTCATTCCCAAGACGAACTGACACTGTATTGGCCGCAAAAGGAGGGCCTACACCGTACTAATAAACTATTGTGGTCTAAAACCAGGTGTTTCACTTTCATTCTCCAACTCCTGTATATGGTGTATTATAAGTATAAAAATAAGTAATAGAAAACCGTATAGTACAGTAAACATTAGCGTGTAATAGAGAGATATATAGGGAAAAATGTGCAAAAAGAATGTGCAACAATATATACAGGTCTCTGGTTTTGTTAAAGCAATACAACTCGGAAAATAGGCTGCATATATATATAGCAGTGTTGGATAATGAAAGATGAAGCTCCCAATATCAAGAAAAAGAAAGGAATGCCAATAGGGCATACAGGCCTGTATGACTGTATCAGAACAGCCACATTGTACAAAACCTCTATGTGTTTTGGCAAAAAAAAAAATAACCTAGGTTAAAAAGTCAGTGGAAAAAAAGTGGAACATACAAATCACCACCCCAGCCATGTGTTAAAGCCTGAAAATCAAATGCTCAGAAAGCAGAACAAAGACTCCTCTCGAATGAAACTCGTTTGCATATCCTGTTTTGGTTTGCCACTGTCATGATCGACTTCTGAAGTTTCTCATAAGAAAGCGTCTTTCTGTTTAATCAAGATCAGCTGACGTTTTCCCATCAGGTAATGTGCTGAGGGAAGATGAGTTTGACTTCTTGCGATGAGGTCGTGTGTTTAAAGCTGGCCGGATTGCTCCAATTAAGTCGAGCCACCCTAGTGTGCAATGGTAAAACCTTTGCCATTGAAAGTTGCTAAAGGGTTCCTTCAGAGAGTTGAGATCCTAAAGGTTATTCCCTCAGCAACAGTGGTGGCAGAGAGCTCATCTTCAGAAAAGCAATTTAACCACCAGCTATAGTTACTGCCAGTAAGGCAGGAGAAAGAGAAAGAAAATATGCTTTGTTTGATGATATACGTGAGCACTGACTTTTTAAAGACTGACCCCATGAAACCACAGCAAGCGCTGTTCTCTTCTCAAATGCAGGGAACCTCACTGACGTAAGTTATGATCAGTTTACGACCAGTTAAAAAGGTACAAAAGAAAGAAATCATTGCTTCTACTTACTTCTGGCTTCAGCCTCATAACTGAGGGAGCTAGGCTTGTGAACCCGATACTGTTTCAGGAGCTTCTTATCCCAAGCACCGCAGTTCAGAGGATTCCCCAATCGCAGAAACTCCCTGAGGAATAAAACACAGTTTATCGTCAGGTCAAAATAAGACAACAGATAGCATTACCATTAAACTGTTTTACTCTTCAACACGAGTGAATTTTACGGCTCAAGGAGAATAACTCCACAAATCCATCATTTGCCTGTGATTTGTTGCTTTGCTGGAATATGTCAAACATGCTGTAGGCACCCTGCAGACAAAGCTATAGTAATTATTAATCCACTTTTGGAATATATAGCTCCTTAAACTCCTTTTACACTAAACAAATGTAATCTGATTATAATATTAAGGTTGCTGAGGGAGAGAAGATACTAAAGGAGGAAAGAAACTAAATCTCCACCTCCTTATCTTATTGCTGCTGATAAAATGGCAACTGTGGTAATCTGTTTAATCTTTCAGGTTCTTGCGGCTTCTTAATGACCACATTGTGCTTGGGTCATCTATCAGCATCATATCGCAGTCTTGTGCCAAATGAAAACTGCAGTTGTGTGAACAATACAAGCTTCCAGCAAAATAGCAGAAATATCATAAATTGAAAGAAAAAAAAAAGAAAAATTTAATTTAACATACTTTAAACGAAATGTGGATTAGTTCATGGCCTGGTGATAGACAATAAAGATTATCCATTGCCCAAGATGGACTGGCGCCTTCACAGGGCAACACACAGTCACACACTCACTCGCACACTCACACCTACGGTCACTTTTGAGACACTCTTCACAGGAGGAAACCCACACAGACACAGGGAGAACACATCAAACTAAATTTTTAATCAATTATTATTATTTTATTTTTGTTTACTTTTTTTTTATACTCAGTGTGCACTTTAAGCTAAATCTTTTAAATAATATCAGTTTAACTGTGTCAATCTGACACTGTAAAGAATATAACTTCACTGTATCATGTGTTGTTTTTGTTGTCAGGGAATAAACCTAGTTTTGGACCAATTACTTTTACAACGAGGGAACACTAAAAGCCAAAATATAGCACTAATAATGTGTGATCTCCAGCAAGTGTGACACCACGGATATGTAGAGTTACTGTCATTCGCTACTGGCGTGAATCTGCATCCTCCATCACAACTGACCAGCCACGTGGAAAATTGAAAACGCTAATCTGCCAGCGTAGTTCTTACAGAATACCCACAGAGAACTTTGAATAATATCAAGACCTGTCAAATATGATCATTTTCTCTGCAAAGAAGTAGAAGAGCACTCAGATTTTATTACTGGGGGTTCGTTTGGTTAATCAGGCAATCTAGCACATGGTGGGAGTATTTTATTTACAAGCAAAATCGAATGAGGTACAAAATCTAATCCTCTGGGAGCCACGGCAGAAACAGTGTTGAAAAGATCAATTTCATCTGGTCTCAGCTGGAAAAAGAAAACAAAAAAAGCTCAAAGAGAGCATGAAGATGAAAAAACTGCACAATAACCCACAAAAATTCCAGTTGGTCAACAACAATGGGCTAAAGCACTCACATCAAAACACAATTAACAGAAACCACATTTTCACTAGGACACAGTGAGTGTTGCACGGTGCACATCAGCTTAAATCATTTGTAAATTAATTAAAAATTAATTAAGCTACATTAGAGGTGAATTTTCCTCCCTTGTAAAGTAAAAAAAAAATCAATAGTGACCAGCAGCTTCTTAATTGATAGATTTGATTATTGTTCACTAAACCATTCCTTTAAAACCCACTTCTGGTCATTAATTAAAACCCTAACATCCCACCTCTATTCATCAAAATGACATATGACTTATTCAGAAGTAATTTTGAAGAAACACAATAAAACAAAAGTGTTTTCCCGTTGTCTTCATTCATCACTCACAGGTTTATGAATATGAAAATAGCCACTGCATCCCACCGCTCTATTACAGCTCCAAAACCCCCACCTTCAAGTTGACAGGAGTATGGGGGCCAAGTACGGCAACATTGTGATAAAGCAACCATATATTTACCCTGAATTTTGTTGGGCTCCGCAAAACTGAACTGCATCATGTTGGTTGAACTAAGATCTTTGAAATGTAGAAACATGCCATTGCTGTGAGATGCTGCAAAAGAGTTGAGACTGACCGGAGCACCATGGGCTGCAGAGCCTGTGAGGCAAGCCTCTCGAACATCCTCTGCAGCGGCGGGTGAAGTGGGTGGTCCTCGTCTGCCATGGCACAGCTGCAGCGCTGCAGGAGGCGAGCGTGAAGTCCTGCCTCACACAGGATCTGCTGGTTCCTCTCAGAGTGCACCAGAACCTGAAGGATGTTTCCCACCGCCAGCTGCAGGTCCAGAGCATGCTGTGGACAGAAATGAGAGCTTCATTGTTTATTTAAGATTTTAGTCCTGAATACTCCAAGGCACCTGAACATGCAAATCCACTGAAGCTAAGCAGGTATGGGCCAGTACTCGGATGGAAGACCTCCAAGTAAATCTTGGATGGTTGCTGAAAGTGGTGTTGATAGGGTCAAGAGGGGACAGTGTTCCTGTGGTCTGTGTGGATTCCAACGCCTGGGTGCAGTGACAGGTACTAAACAAATAGTGCCCTCCATTTGGTGAAATGTAAAACCTATATATATATATATATATATATATATATATATATATATATTTTTTTTTTTTTATATTATATATATAATAATATATATATTATATATATAATAATAATAATAATAAATCCCAGGGTATGTCCTCGAAAAGTGTCACTCAACCTGTCTTCAGCCTTAAAGTCCCAAATGAAGCCTAAAACACACTACAACAACCGATTTACAACGATGTGTTTTGAAGCTACAGTTAATTTTGTTAGTCTTATACCTCAAATTAGACCAGATCACCTCCACAAAGCTCTGGTTAAAGGCTAAACACCGCTCTATGAAAGTGTCAAACAAATAAATACAGTGGAATTTGAGTTCCTAACTTGTGTTTATTGATAGTCAGAAAACATGTTATTTCTTACTAATTCAAGGAATAAGGTTTAAAAGACCGTTGGTCCCCCACCCCCCCTCCACCCACGGTGTTGGGAAACTCTAATAGGCGTCTTGCCTGTGACGTAGATGGTGGACAACAACTCTAGAAGCTGCACTTAATTTAATGCAAAATGACGAAAAGGTGTGTTGTTTTTGGCTGCAATCATTCAATGTACAGTGGGATCTGTGCACAGTGTATCAGTGTATCTGTGCACAAATGGCCCAAAGATCCCAAAATATCCAGAAAATGGACTAAATTTGTCAACTTTAAACGGGCATTTTGGAAAGGACCATCCGCTCACTCCGTTATCTGTAGCTCATTTCACTGGCGCTTTTCCAACAATATGGGCATGTAAGGACACCAACGAAAGGTGTTCAAGAGCCTCTGTAACATGGAGGTAAACAGGGTAAGGACACTCACTTCGCCTGTTTTAGTTGGTGTTAGTTAACGTTAGCTTGACTTGCTAAACTCGGTGGCTCAGATTATACTCGGCTACGTAGCTGCATTACGGAGGTTTATAGTGTCGGATGAATTCGAGTTCGACTTCGATCACATTTACAAGAATAACGGTACCTCTACATTTGAGTTTAGCTTATTGCTAGGCTATTGTCATGAATAGTGTTGGTTATTTAGCTAGATACTGTCATAACAGTCAGTCATAACGGTGTTTTACCGCGGCGTTGTTCAGCTGTTGTCCACCAGTGACGTCACGGTCGCGTTCAAGAATTTCCATAGCGAGCTCGGGTTTTTCCGTCAATTTAATAAAATTGTCAGTTTTAAAGCAAATTAAGCTACTATTTTCATTTTAATTCATACTTCTATCTGTCAGTAACTACAATAATGTGAAATATTCATGGAGGTCCATTAAGCGGTGCTTAGCCTTTAACTCATGTACTCTGTGCCCTTAGCCACACAGAATCAGGGAGCGAGTTAGCGCAACACACACACACACTCGCACACAGAATATTCAAATATTTAGCGAATTATGCGACCGAAGCCCTAAAAATGGTATTTTCGGAGAGAATGGGTAAAATGTACACATACACATTGCTGATATCCAATGAAAAACTTTAAATCTTTATTTTTGTCAGTTTTTTAGTTTACAACATAATTTAAACACAGCAGCCGTCCTTCACAATGAATGGACTAATACAAACACTCCAAAACTGGAGCACACTTTGAATATAATCCTTTACATTGACTTCCATTGAAAGTTAAGAAGGGTTTTACTCTCTCTTGTAAAGTAGCTTTTTTGGAGATACATGTTTTTCACATATGAGTTCTCAAACATTAACGGATATATTCATACCCACGTCTTCTGGCTCCGTGTAAGGATGGGTATATTAAAAACTTGAAATCATATGTAATGAATTTCTCCTGACAACATGTATCCACTGAAAAATGAATAAATGCCATTTTGAGGAGAATTAGAGCGGTTTCCAACACGCAAACAGACTGGGGAACTAGCAACTGATGACGAAAAATCCTCAGGATTTTATATATATTTAAAAAAAGTGTTTATTGATTAAAATCCCGAGCATCACCTTTAAAGCTTTTCACTTAACATTTTCCTTATGGGTCTTCTATCACAGTCACAGCTTCAGCGATGCCCTTCAGTGATAAATGTGGCTCAAGCTGTAGGTGTGAACCTGCCAGTACAGCTCAGTGATAAATTTAGCCTGGAATTTACAGTGTGATTCATTTTGGCAGTAAACCTGACGTGTGAAATCATGCAGCTTTGTTCCCCACAAAGCTTTTAAACAGAGACCAACATTTTGGGGGAGGTGGGTGGGTCTCGCAAGGAACTTATGCAGTGCTTGAAGGGAACGCAATTGGAAGGTTTCCTGAACTTGTTTAAGTGCGGAATCTGTCAGGAAATGGATGGTGTAAATTCTAGAAAAGGGGTAAAATATGTCGCCTTTAAATGTACTACGTTGTTAAAGTTTTTAAGTACTCAATAGAACTAGAAGAGGATCTCCAAACTTCATCAAATTAGAAGCCAACCAGGTTTAAGTCAAGTGCTTCAAAATACTGATTCATGATGTTAACTGCAGACCATTGAGAAGTTCATACCTCAGGTTGCGTGTCAGAGCAGACCGAGGCCAGCAGGTCCAGCATGGCCAGGACAGCCCCTGGGTGAATGACGACAGGGTCGGAGGAGTGCTGAGACGGGTTTCCCAGGTACAGCTTTAAGTCTGCGATGGCTTTGACTGGGGCCGAGTTGGAGGAACTGTGGTAGCCGTGTCTGTTGTGCAAGAGAATGAAGGTCAGCTTACAAAGTCATCACTACTCCTGTCCTGTCTAATTCATTCAGTGAATTTCATATTTCTGGACATCAATCTAACTTTGTAGGAATATGAATTTATCTCGTCATTACACAGAGGCACAGCACCCTTCTTTCACATGAAACAGGAACATTGAGAAGCACTGGAAAGCACCCCTTTTGGAGCATTCTGATAAACGTGGTTGAGTAAGTGAAAATGTGAATGAGTTACAGGTCAGTTCCATGAAATGAATTTTTAAAAATAGGTGATTATTGGAAACAGCAGTAAGCAGGGGTGCTCTACACTCATTCTATGCCTACATTCTCACCCTACTAGAGATTTGCCTCAGGTCAATTAAAGGCTGGCCTTGAGGAACCATTAATTACTGATCAAAACTCCCCAAGGAGATAAGAGGGGGAGAAAGCAGGGGCTTAAAATGCTGTCAGCAGAACTGCTTGAAAGGATGTTTTTTGCAAATACAAGCTTACGGGGCCAGCAGAACAGCTTGACAAGGCAGCTGAGGTGGGTGCAGAGAATGAGAGGAGGATAGAGCGAGAGAAGATGATCAAGGAAAGAAGCAGATAACTCATGCTGCGTTCATGGCAACTGGGAGCTTTGAATTTCCCAAATCCGAACCTCCTACACACCACCTATGCAAATTCAGATGTTTAATGTTGGGGAAAGGGGCTGCTCTCAGTTAGCTGAGCTGCACTTGTTTGGCTGCAGAGAGCAAATAAAAGCACTTTACGATCTGTTTGATTTGCGTTTTATATGTTCAAAGTGGATGTAGTTTATTGTAATTTAAAATTTATTTTGTTTAAGGAAATGGCAAAATTCGTAATTTTATAAAAATAAATCGTAACCCTTATAAAAAATCAAAAATAAAACTAAACCTAAAACACAAACACTCAAATGTCTGTTTAAAAATAATTAACATGCTATTATCTCTTGTGTAGGGACCTCCCTGTTGAACCGACACTGCACATTAGCCACTTGAAGAAGTCTTGGGAATCTGACTTTCTGAGTAGGAGGGACATGTTCAAAGGGATTGTTCTCCACTGGGAGGTCAGAAATGTCCCAGTTCCCACTTGGTCATGAACACAGCATTGCATTCTTCTGTTCAAGGGAACAAGCACTAAACGGAGAGGTTAAGAGGCGTCAAAATGCAGGAATGAGATGCACTATCCCCTCCAAATCTGTAAACTGACGAATCAAGCGTAGCACTCTTGGTCAAGTAAGACTCAGTGGAAGTACAACTGTGTTGATGAGGGCATCAAGCACCTTCAATCCTGATAAAAATGAAAACTGTTGCAAACTGCAGAAGACCAAACAGATTAAATGATCTGGGGAGAACGTCTAATCACAGTTTTCCCTCAGGATTGCAGTTTTGATTGAGTGATTTTAGAAAATAAGCTTCAGGTTTGAGACTAACATTGAGCGCAGTGCCACACTGTCGGTTTAGGAGCTCTGCTTTATTAAGTTAAAGGTTCCAATTTAAAAGGTTTAAACACATGTACGTTTCAACAAAAGTTGTCTCGCCATTTGAAAAATGGCTCTCTTTTTAAACCGAGATTTAAATCTAATCACACTTCATTTTCAGATGTTGATTAACCCAATATTTTCTAAGGGTTGGATGATAATTAGTTGCCTTTGAGCCTGAAATAAAGCCATCTGTTTGATGGGGGAAAAGAAAAAAAAAAAACCTTTCATCAGGCACAACCCTAAATGAGATGGAGCCAGTGATAAAGGGAGACAAAGAGGGAGAAAAAGACAGGCGTAGATTTGGTGGAAGGGGCAAAGCAAGAGAGAACAGAAAACTGCAGAGCGCAGTACCTCTTCCTGGCGAGTGCTGGCGTGCCCCAAG
Source organism: Hoplias malabaricus (assembly GCF_029633855.1). NCBI lineage: Eukaryota > Metazoa > Chordata > Actinopteri > Characiformes > Erythrinidae > Hoplias > Hoplias malabaricus. The sequence goes on from NC_089819.1 coordinate 23,668,686, forward strand.
GAGAGGGGAGCGAGGTCTCGTGAGTCAGGCAGGGGGGCACCTGCTCCGCACGACTACACACACACACATTCAAAGACAGCACACAAAGCCAAAATCCCACCCACAGCCGGGTGAAGATCCACACACACACACACACACACACACACCCCGCATGTGCAGCCAGGTGATGCCATGGATTTCAGGGGAGGCAGAGGAAGAGGTAGAGGAGAGACAGAGAAAGAGGAATAAAAGAGGGAGGCAGTTAGTCCAAGCTGAAAAGAGAGCTCACAGCACAGCTTATTTTGGCTTATTAATAATGAGAGAAGAGCAGCTACAGCACATGCAAGTCTGAAACAGATACACGCAAATACAAACACGTGTTCAGGACGTGGCCAGAACCCAGAGCACTAACACAGAACCGGAGTCCTCACATTATTTTACAATCTGAGTACTGAATGGTGCCTACTAAGGGAGAAAGTGATTTAAATCCATAACAATCATTCCATGAATAGATTAAAATAATAAACAACATTCACAAAGCAATATCAACATAAAAATGTGGCTGAAATACAAAACTATTCATAGTAGGTGAAAAAATTTTATTAATTCTGCACCTGAGTTCATGTAGCTGTATTATGGGTTAAATACTACATGCGTAAAATTATTGCTTATTTTAATTTATTATCGTAAAACCACGAGTCAATTTAAAATTTCTTTAAAAACTCAGGATGAATGTACGTGAAGATTGAGGAATGCAGTTTATATATTTCATTATTTCACTCATTGTCAATCCACCTACCAACCTGTGTTTTTGGACCGTGGTAGGAAACCCACACAGACACAGGGAGAACACACCACACTCCTCACAGACAGTCACCAGGAGGAAACCCACGCAAACACAGGGAGAACACACCACACTCCTCACAGACAGTCACCAGGAGGAAACCCACGCAAACACAGGGAGAACACACCACACTCCTCACAGACAGTCACCCGGAGGAAACCCACGCAGACACAGAGAGAACACACCACACTCCTCACAGACAGTCACCAGGAGGAAACCCACGCAGACACAGGCAGAACACACCACACTCCTCACAGACAGTCACCCGGAGGAAACCCACGCAGACACAGGGAGAACACACTACACTCCTCACAGACAGTCACCCGGAGGAAACCCACACAGACACAGAGAGAACACACCACACTCCTCACAGTCACCCGGAGGAAACCCACGCAGACACAGGGAGAACACACCACACTCCTCACAGACAGTCACCCGGAGGAAACCCACGCAGACACAGGGAGAACACACTACACTCCTCACAGACAGTCACCCGGAGGAAACCCACACAGACACAGAGAGAACACACCACACTCCTCACAGTCACCCGGAGGAAACCCACGCAGACACAGGGAGAACACACCACACTCCTCACAGACAGTCACCCGGAGGAAACCCACACAGACACAGGGAGAACACACATAGGTCCCTGGAGCTGTGTGACTGCGACGCTACCAGTTTACATAATTCTTAGCCAAATTTGGATGCAAAGTTGGACCTACTTTAACTGTAAGGTTAAAATTCATGGAGGAGAATTTTTATTAAATTGTTTTCACGGCATAAATGTTAAAGTGAAAAAAAAAAAAAAAAAAAAAAAAATAAATAAATAAATAAAAATCCAGGCAATTCCTGACCTGTCAAAGGAGTCAGTGGCCATCTTGTACAGGTAGATGAAGAGTTTGCTGCAGTGTTTTAGAGCAGGGCTGACATTTTCTGCCGGAACCACCTCATCCTCCAGCAGCCTCTGGAAGGGCTGGGCATTTGACGGGAAAGCTGTGGCCAGCACCAGTTTCTTGGCATCGCTGAAGCAGCCCAGCAGCCGGACGGCATCCGCCAGCTTCTCATACTGGATCTCATTGCGGAAGAAGTGCGAATTAGCCGGTTCGTAGCGCATGGCGGCTGTCAACGTGCAGAAGACAGTGTGCAGGAGCTCGAAGACCTGGTTCTGATTGACCTTCTCCCAGCCGCCAGCTGGATGAGAGCCTAGAGAGCGCTCCATAGCCACCAGCAGCGATGTCACATACACAAAGCCGCCCACTTTACGGAAGACCGTACGAGTGCGATGGCTCTCACGAAGGACAGCAAGAAGTGCCTATTTAAAAAAAAAAATCAATAAATAAAAATATCAGTGAGCAACATTCTAGGCTGCACATGAGCCCAAAGTCACCATGCCCAATCTGAAGTATCACCTATAAGCACCCATCCACTGGGCTTTAGAGCCGTCATGGCAGTGTTGCTGGGGCTTTTAAACACTGTGTCCACTCAGTGTCCACCTTGTAGATATAATTTCAGCGATAGTAGCTCAACTGTTGCTGCACATTTTTTGTTGATTTTTCTTTAGTCGGATACTAGACACTGCCCAAAGGAGGCTGTTGGCTGGATGTTTTTGGTTGGTGAATTATTCTCAATTATTCCCTAAAATTCCAGGCAGCACTACTGTGTCTGATCCATTCATAGTTCAACACACACTGACACCACCACCATTTTACAGTGTCATTGCAGCACTGAGAATGATTCACCAGCCAAATCATTCCTGTTCTGTGAGCAGTGTGAAAGAGAACAGAATTGTATGCAGAGCAGTAGGTGGACTTCAGTCTGTAATTGTAGAACTACAAAGGGCTCCTGTATGGTCAGAGGAGCTGACGTTATAAGGCGGTCATAATATTCTTGCAAAATTGTATATTTCACAATAAAAATATTACTTCTTTTACTATACTATAGTGTAAACAGCTAGATATGGGAAAGAGGATATATTCCTTTTCAATATAATTGAGTGTAAACATCAGGAATGAAACCTGCATGATATTTGTTAAAAGAAAACAATGTGAAAACCAGCACAGGTCCAGGCCCTCTTTAGATCTGAGCTTCAAATAATCTGCTGAGCAGCTTTAACCCACTAGATATAATGAGTTTACTGGAACTGGATCCTTTCTTCATGTCCTAATTGAAAAAGGCCTGATTAAACTCAGCAGAGCTGAGCTCTGGATCAAAAGACCTGTTCCTCATTACAAGGGTTTCCACTGAAGGCAGATAATGATTCAAACCCTCTGTGCGAGTGTGGGTGTTTAAAAGACAAAATACAACTTTAACATAGAAATAAGTAAATAAATAAACTCTGTCCTTAGTGAGGGTTAACAAAGAGAAAATGTTCCATATGTTCCAAATGTTCCAAACATATGACTACAGGGGGTCCTTGACTTACGAAGTTGATCCGTTCCTACGTCGCGTCGTAAACTGATTTTCGGTGTAAGTCGGAACATACATACATACTGTATGTAAATAACATACTGTAAGCACTGATCCTATCCTAATACCTATCCTCCTCTGTCCCGAGCCGCGTAACCGTGTATTCTTCCGCCGCGCCACGCACACAAAGTTCACGTTACGACGTTTACGATGCAAAACCACTTAAGTCAAAACAAGGCTTTATACAGTAAATGGGAGACGTGTCGTAACCACGAAACATCGTAACTCGGGACTGACGTAACCCGAGGCCCTCCTGTACTCACGAAAGTTAAAAACAAAGACACACAATGTCATTAATGTGAACAGAACACCATTGTGGAGTAACCATGTGTGCGTGAGAATGTGATAAGTAGCACCCTCTTGTGGTGCATTTCCTAACCGTGAATGAGTAAGTGAAGATGAATACACAGTACACCTTGACTTACGAGTTTAATTCGTTCTGTGACCGAACTCAATTTGCTCGTATATCCAATTAAAATGAATTGAAATGCTATTAATCTGTTCCAATTCTTTTGTTACGTGTTTTCAAATAAGAAAACATAATTTGTAAACAACAAAAAATGTATACAAGAAAAAGGATAATACATAATAAAAGAGAATGTAAAGAAATAAATTGGTTCTATTAAGTGTATTTACCTTGAAGATCAGACGAAGATGCTGGCGAAGGTGGAGGAGATTGGCGGAGGAGGTTGCGGGAGTTATTTTCATGCTCTATCGCTTAATTTACTCGCTACACATTTAATGCTACAATGCTACAAAAAACAGTGATACGACTAAGATGCTTGCACAGCAAGACATGGCCGTCATTAGAGATTAACGATAAGGGAGGCTAAGCTTTAAACTGGGGGGGTCTGGGCAGCAAATTTCTTTGACGAGGTGCAGATTAAGCAAAGCCACAAGGAGCTATGATAACATTAGTTTTATCTAAAGCAGAGCTGTAGTTCTCTGTTTCTGACCTGCTGCTCTCAGCACCGCAGCAAAACAAACCGCTGTAGGAGGGACTGTGACTTCATTGGCTGCTGCACTAAATAATGGACAGATATCTCTATGGCTGCTGATTGGCTAAATAAAGATGACGTTCAGGAGCTGTGCAGAATCTGCCCCTCGCTTTAGCTGAGAGCGAGTTGCGTGTTTCTGTCTCAAACATAACTGTGACCTCAAGAAAACATAACATAACGCGTCCCGTATCAGTTCAAAATCTTTTAGTGTCCAAATATGGGACAATGACTGAGTTTACAGGACGGTTGGCAACACTACGTGCGTGTTTTCTGTCAAGAAAGCAATAAAAGACAGATAGACAACGGCTAACTTTAGACAGAGAACTGTTGTTGAAAATGAAAGAATTGGGGGGGGGGGGAGTTACATAACATTTAGGAGGGGCTACAGCCTCCGTAAAACAGGTCTAAAGACGCCCATGGGGCCAGATAGGTAAGTGAACTGAACACTCGCTGGGACGCGTAATGGCGGGTGGCGTAAGCTCGCTTGTAACTCATTTCTCGGCTCGCATTATAAAGCAAGAGATCAACCAAGCGACGGCTCGTATCTTGGAAAATTCGCAAGTTGATTCACTCGTAAGTCAAGATTTCACTGTATATGTTGTTTTCTGTGTTTGTCATTTATTTAAGCTCTGGTGATCAAACTTATGATAAACAATTTTCACACTCCCACAGAATTTATACGAAAACACTCAAAATTCTTTAGTGGGTTCATTACATTTGGTCAACAAACTTCATAAAATAATCATTTTGACTTAAAAAGAGGACATATTTTACCTTTTGGGGTCAAAACAAATCATGAGACATGCTTTGGTCAAAATACCACAATGATCAACCACCAAGGCTGCATTCCTAGGGCAAAAGTTCTGGTTTTTAGCCATTTTTGCTTGGTTCTCTTTCTTCTTCATTTTAAAATCAGTGCTTTTATTTCTCTGTACTCGTTTTGCTCGATTATGTGAATGTGAGTCCAGAGCTGTGATTAGAGAGACTCAGACAGCGGGCGGGACATTTCTAAAGTGCTCCAACGAGGACGCAGCACTAAATCATAGCGGCTGGTTGTATCTCATGTTTTCAGATTTAGGCAAGGTTAAAATCTCAAAGTAGTCTTGCCTCACAAGTTGTGGGCTGGTAGGCCCTAGATCCACAAACAAATTTGAATAAAGCTAAAGCACAAAATGTCTTCTTTAAACGCAACAAGGGTGAGAAGCAAATTATTAAATATTTTATTGCCATAAAAATTCTAATATTTAATTTGACATGAATGACAATGTAAAGCATACAATTAATTTGCTTTCATGCTCAGTTAATGATTTAAGTATATGTGTGCGGGCGTGTGTGTGTGTGTGTTTTCATCCCTCACCCGCAGTATATCAGTTTTGAGCTGCAGCTCTGTGGAAGGAGCTGAGTGCATGAGTCCCAGCAGTGTTCCCATGTCGTCGTCTCCAGAGGGAGACAGCACCAGCTGCTGGATGATCATCAGGGCGTGCTCTCGACACTGTCGGTACTTGACAATGTTGTGCACACAGCGAGCACCGCCGAACTCCCGAAACAAACCTGAGAGTGTGGGACAGGAGAGTTCAGCTTAGGGTCTGTCAGCAAAAGACATGTTTAATACCCCTGGTCAGACTGCATTCCCTTAAAGAGTGCTCAGTTTCTATCTCTTCCCTACATTTAACATAGAGCTGGACGATACGGGCAAAAATGATACTATCACAATATATTTCTTATTTTCAGTTAATACAATATAATTCCGATATCAATATGAACAATAACAAAGCCACAGAAAACAACAGAAAGTAACATGACATCACCATCAAACAACAACTTCTAGACATTGTCAATATTAATATATTAAACTTTAAAAAGTGAGTGCTTTAAATATAAATATATTAAAAATATAATATATTTTATATATATATATATAAATATATATATATAAATATAAATATTTATATATAAATATAAATATTTATATATATAAATATATAAAAAATATAATATAATATAAAAAACTTTAAAAGTGAGTGCAATGAACTAAAGGCAGTGCCCTGTAATGACAGATGCTGTAAATAATGTATAGAAATATTTAAAATGTTTATAAAAATCAATATATGTGATATATATTGGTATCAAATTATTGCCCAGCCCTAATTTAACATTTCTGTGGGGCAAAAATGTATTTTCCTTTTGGCCATGTATAAACGGCTGATTTTTAATAGAGACCCAACTCAGAAGCTCCAGGACAGTACGGTTTACAAGAGATGTTTCAAGGGCGGAAAGAGATACCAAGAGACCAATAAAATCAGAAGGGGGGGGGGGGGGGGGGGGGAGATGAAGGTAATAACAAAGAAAGGAAAAGTGGGGAGGAAGTAAGGAATGAAGGGAAGTGAGGAAGTGAGAGAGAGAGAGAAAGTGATGGTATGAAGGAAACCGTGGTAGATGAAATAAGGAATAAATAAGTTGAGAAGGAAAAAAAAAAAAAGATGCAGAGACATCAAAACATATCCCCTGTGATTCCATATTCAGACACACACTCAGCTCAGTGGAAGTGACAGCAAGACTGAGTGTCTCCTGAATTCCCAACTCAACACTCCACTTCCTTTTTCACTCACCACCAAGGAACAACAGAGAGAGAGGGAATGGGAGGGGGAGACATGTTGGGTTTGGACAGCTTGTCAGCAGCAGTGGAGCATAGCTATTTACGTAACCCCAATGCAACCAGGCAGTGGCATTTTTGTGCAGCTTGTCAGCAGCAGAATATTTATTTTATGAGGCCAATCTGAGTTAGCATGGTGACCTCAGCAGACCTTAGCAGTCTCCAGATTCTGTATAACAGATGTGGTATCACAGTTTGTCTCAGATAATGGGGTTGTTTACTTCTCTGCATGGAATACCCCTGCTCTCATGTAGTAAGGATTGTGTATGGCAACAGTACAATACATCACAAAGTGAGTGAGTTACAAGTTATAGTTACATCACACACAGAGCCACACAGAGACCCACACACAGACGCAGACAGACCCACAGACCTGCATTGGTGTTGGAGCCCTGAAGAAGAACCGTGAGAGTCTCCATGACAAGCCAAGCCAACTGCTTCTGCTCTTCTGCCACATTGTTTTTGGAATCACCTGATAGAATTTAAAAAAATAATAAATAAATAAATAAAAAATTCAAAGCTAGCATTCCAAGAACACAAAAGAACATGGACACCTTGCTCATACACGGATCAGCCGTAACCTTAAGGCCACTGTGCATTCTCTGAGCTCCACTGACCACACAGGAGCACTGTGTAGTTCTACAATCACAGTCTATAGTCCACCTGGTTCTCTGCATTATTTTGATCCCCATTTCACCCTGCTCTTCAAAGGCCAAATCCCCTACAGACAATAATGGATATAGCTGATCTGTGTATGATGTGTATTCACTCTTAACATTAATAACAACTATTAACATATGAAAGCAGCATCATGCGTAAGAGACAACACTAACTGAATTTTAATCGTTGCTGTTCATATAAGCATTATTTTGATATTTATTTCGGTTACCAGATACGGTGCGCATCAAATTTAATCCTCACCCTGTTCTCCATGGGCTTGGGTGGGGTCTTTCAACAGCGCGGCATATTTGTGGAGCAGGTTAACGAGCACCTCCAGTAGCCCGACTTCTCGGAAAACGTCGCTGAACACCAGGTGGTGGCGGCTGAGCTTCAGCAGGGTTCGCGTGGCCGTGATGCTGCAGCTGTAGGAGGTACTCGACTTTAGCAACACGCTAACGCTGAAGAGCTCCTTGCAGGGTACGTAATTAAGACCAAAGACCACAAACTCCAGCAGTTCAAAGTACTTGGCCTGGACCTCTGGCAGCCGTGGAACTCGCTCAGCGAACTGCGAGAGTGTGTGCTGTGCCTCCAAAATAAAATAGTTGGCGTAGTCGGCGGCATAGATGTTAGAGATGGCTTCCAGCACCATGCGAGCAAGCCGGCCACTCTTTGCCTTCAGAAAGGCATTTTGGAGCACAGCAAATGCTTGGATGTTTCTAACAGTATGACCTGGGGGACAAATGAAAAGGTTTTTATAAAACACCAAAATAAAGCTACGAACAAACCTCTGAATCAGTTATTTTGTTGATACCTGCTCAACCTAAGCACTCAAACAAAGTGTATCGCTTCTATATATTTTTACTAGAAACGGCTGCTTATGCGAATAGTTAAGAACAGAAATAACCGGTAATAAGAAGTGCCAAATCATTGGTAATAATCACGATATTAAAGCAGTAAAGAGCACTGCGACATGATTGGTTGTTTTCCTCCTCCCCGCTTATTTTTGCTGGTTTTACAGGGTTGTGCACTTTATGCAATTGCAAGCACAACCTCAGCACAATTCAAAACTGGGTTGCTGGGCTCCAGACCCCCAAATGAATGTGCACATGCACTGAGACTAAGATATTCCAAGTGAAAATAACACTGCTGAAACAAATTAGACATCTTGTTCCAATATAAAAAAAAACCCACACGTCTTGATGTGCATAAACAATGCTATCTAGGCTATTGTGTCCTAATTACACTACTTAACCCATCACGGCGAGGCATACGACAGGCCAAACAAACAGCTTAACCAAATTACACAGTAGGTGTCTGATGCTCGCCTCATTCACTCCCAATTAATGCCATTTGCAGCCGGTGAGCCTTAATGTTTAAATTCCCTCTCGCAACCTGTAAACCTTCCATTTCCTCAAGTGTGATTAAAAGTTTTATCTACACTGTGAGGGCGGGATCCTGAACACCCGATGAACGGATTAATGAGAGAAATAAGCAGAGTGAATTAGCAGAAAATACTGCTAATCTTACGTGGTTGTATGGACGGACAGCTATTGATCAGAACAAGGTTCATTTCTCTGCCCAAGCTCTTAAAGAGCAGTTTCTTTTGGTGGCATTCCTGGTGGAATATCGAGGTTCTGCTTTTAATGAGTGGCTCATCCCTGCGCTGTGATGTTCAGCACCTAGCTTCTGTTTTTTGTCCCTTATCCCTGTCTTTTTAAACAAAAAAGCAGAAGTGCAAAGTGGCCACTTTGAGAACAAATGAACTAAGGTGTGGTTGTTTTGAAAAAAGCATGTGTTTTGGGTTTTTTGAAGAATCTTCTTATAGTTACAACCGGCTGAACATTTGATTATGAGACCCCCGCACCAGGCAATGATCGCTGTTACCCCAAACATAGGGATAATGTGATTCATTCCTCCCTACAGCATGAAATATATCATTTAAATGGACGATGGGTGTTTCTCTGCCACTGGGGGCTACCATAGTTATAATAAACAACTGAATTAGGACTTGCTTATTAACTTGGAGCCAGTTGTACACAATGCTTAAGAGGAAATACTTGTCAAATGTGGTGATGCTAGTGCCCTGACTTTGTAACTTAAGAATCTATGAGATGTCCGCTCACAAAAGAGAACAGAATGATACTAAAATGCAAGAATATTTTAAATGTGCCACTAATATTAACTTCAAATGCTTCAAGCCAAACAAGACAAGTGCCTCAAAAAGTCTCTAAATCTATTGCCCTTTTCTTCAACACTGGCCCAAAGCTTCCGTCATCCCTGCTGTGGTGAGACTTGACTCGATGGAGGCCAACAGTTTAATATATTCCACTTCCTGGGGAACTGACCTTTTCCAGAAGGTTGTGGGACCACAAAGCCAGGCAGCAGGAAAGGTGCCCCAGTTGTAAGACCAGCTGGTTTCAGCTCGCTCACACCGTATGTAGTCAAGGAGGTGACCAGGTTTACAAGGTCCTTTAGAGCATCTTTGGATTCATCCTCTTTGGCCTGCTCCAATCTGGAAGCACACAAGAGAAGAACTCAACACTAAGGAGATGTATTAGAGCCTAAACTGTTTTTGCAAATCTGATGGGACCTACATATATTGACTTAAGGCCAGTATCACTGACAAAATCAAGCCAGTGTATTGGTCTGGTGTGTTATGACATGTTTGCCCGGCTAAATTCAAGTTCACACCAAAACCAAAGTTTCAATTAAGGCTTTAATGGTTTATCATACCGCACTTACCAAATATATGCTTGTCCACGGTTTATAAGATATACCTAGAAGCATACACTGAATGATGTACCTGAGCATGAGATCTGTCAGGAAAGTGTAGCCCTGGCACATGCGGAAATCATCCAACAACGTCTGAGACACGTCGCTGGAATCTTTAAGAAAGCAGGAAAGCCCAGCGAACATTTCCACAATCTCCAGAGGAGACAGATCATCTGACTGCTGCATGTTCTGGATACACGTTGCCAGACATTCTTTCTCTGTAAGAAATGGTAAAAAAGGAAAAAATGTTTAACAAGATGACACCTGACTGCACACACTGACAACAGCAGGAATTAATTAATGACCCAGAGTTGTCATCAAAAATGAAAGAAAAGAGAAAATAAAAATAAAAACATAAAAAAATAGAGAAATTCTGTGGTGAAAACGCTACTAAGGTTCAGAAGATACAAGAAAAGGAACAGCGTCAGCATTGTGCATCCATGCGTAAGCTTCACTGGAAACTACACAGCAAAGGAAGTAATTAGAGGGGATAAATAAATACAGCTCGGCCAGCCATGAAAATTCAGCAGTGCTTCCAAAGACAAAATGCTTTCTAATGCTTTTCAGGTTGTTTTTGGGCTGTTCTTAAGTGAATATGCACAGAAATTAGGGATTTCAAAAACAAGTCCAAGTCCTTCATTGTTATTTTGTTCGTCTTCAGTTGTGTTTGTCTTTTTTTTCCCCTTTAAATAATTGCACCCTTCCACACATGTAAAATTCATGACATCGGTAGTATGAGTGATATGACTGCATCCAGAATACATTAAATAAAATCTAATAAGCACATTCTACTGTCAGACAGTCAGACACGACACTACATGACTGACGGATTAAAGCTAATACCATCCGTTCTGCATACACAGAGGAGACCTAGAACGTATGTGGATGACTGTATTTGAGATTAGTTCAGAACTTCCTATGGTTTGAAGCAGCCTTGTGATGATTTAAGAATACGTTTTCCCTAGTGCTAATTTATGGATTATGAAATTCCACTGCTTGTTAGCTACTTTTGCCTCCTAACCCCAGTGCAATATCCGTTTCCAGCATAAGATTACCGTGAATGTATTTGACGACGTTGACACTGAGGCCGTGTCTGGAGATGGTCATCAGGACTTCGCCGGCACTCTTCCTCCAGGGGAGATTGTGCGGAGGACACCAGGATGTGATGGCACTGAAGAGCAGCTGCAGGTCATCCTTCTGCGCCAACTCTTCAGCTGGAGATACAAAACTGCACAACTTCACCAGGATCTGAGAAGAAAAGGGACGATGGGTGTCAGCAGTACAATCACTGCCATCTTTAGAGAGAGTTCAAACAGAACACGACTGAGGACTAGGTTTTATTAAACCTGTTGCCTAGGTAATATAATCTAACTGTTAACCAAAAAGCATTGAAAGCCCTGCCTCCATTTCCAACCACCTATCTTTGTGAATCAGAATTTTCTGCAGTGAACGCAACCAAAACAAAACTACGGAACAGACTGGACGTACGAAACACACCTCGGGTGTCACTGTCTCCTGTTACCCCGAGATGGGACCGGCTCGTTGCAGAAAAACAAGCTCAGAGCTCTCACTAATCAAAATTATTATTATTTGATTGACGTGTTCACCCTTTTATATAGAAATGACCCAGTATTGTCACTTGAACCGAGTTTAGTTTTTTATTATAATTAGTTCTTATTAGAAAGGATTTTCATTTACAGAGATGTTGTTGATTATTAATTTATGAAAAAGGGGTGGTTTATTGTCTGTTGATGTTTGCATTTGACGTAAGACCACTGCGGATGATTTATTATTAGATTACGTCATTAACGATTATCGAGCAAATATAGGCCTGAGCATATGAAGGCTGGTCCGTGAAAATATTGTCTTAGATTGAACCGGTCCGTGGCGCAGAAAAGGTTGGGGACCGCCGATCTAACAGGTTAACCTAGGTAGCCAATAAACTTGAGCTCCACACTAGACACCCGTTTTAATCCCATGTTTGTCTGAATTTGGCAGATCACAAAAATCTGACAGAGTGGTCCTGTTTCACAGTATGTGGGTTGGTAATTGTTCCAGGACCCCAAAGTAATGTGCACATGCACTGAACAAATACTTTTTTCATAATATGCCCCTTTTAATACACAGTATTCATCGAAATCAGTCAACAACTGAATTAGATATGATCATTGGCTACAATTATTCAAGTGAATTATCTCTATAGTCATTTTAATCGTAGCGTGACAGACCTCCCATTTGTCGTAGTGGTGTCAATTGATTAAAAAATATAGTTGAATTAATTACAAGGAGGGCAGGTGGTGCAGCAGGTAAGTATCACAGTCACACAGCTCCAGGGACCTGGAGGTTGTGGGTTCGATTCCGACACTCCGGGTGACTGTCTGTGAGGAGTGTGGTGTGTTCTCTCTGTGTCTGCGCGGGTTTCCTCCGGGGTGACTGTCTGTGAGGAGTGTGGTGTGTTCTCCCTGTGTCTGCGTGGGTTTCCTCCGGGTGACTGTCTGTGAGGAGTGTGGTGTGTTCTCCCTGTGTCTGCGTGGGTTTCCTCCGGGTGACTGTCTGTGAGGAGTGTGGTGTGTTCTCCCTGTGTCCGCGTGGGTTTCCTCCGGGTGACTGTCTGTGAGGAGTGTGGTGTGTTCTCTCTGTGTCCGCGTGGGTTTCCTCCGGGTGACTGTCTGTGAGGAGTGTGGTGTGTTCTCCCTGTGTCTGCGTGGGTTTCCTCCGGGTGACTGTCTGTGAGGAGTGTGGTGTGTTCTCCCTGTGTCTGAGTGGGTTTCCTCCGGGTGCTCTGGTTTCCTCCCACAGTCCAAAAACACACGTTGGTAGATTGATTGGCGACTTAAAAGTGACCGTAGGTGTGAATGTGAGAGTGTGTGTGTTGCCCTGTGAAGGACTGGTGCCCCCTCCAGGGTGTGTTCCCGCCTTGCGCCCAATGATTCCTGGTAGGCTATGGATCCACCGCGACTCTGAATTGGATAAGCGCTTACAGATAATGGATGGATGGATAATAACAAGGGGAGAGAGAGAGAGAGAGAGAAACTGACCGTTCTGAGATTTAATTCATAGCCTAAATTCTGACTTCAGCAGTATCATGGCTGAATTTACATCGCCTAAGAAAAATGATAATACATTCCTAGGCTCTGTGAACAATGCAAAACAGGTGAATTAGAGGGAGGAAGTTGGTCAAAATTGGTAAAATTACTCATTTGCTTTAAAAAATTAATGTGGAGAGTAATGTGGTGAATGTGGTTCATGTCCTGTCCTGCCCCTGGCTTATTTTTAAGATGTACATTTGTCCTGTATATCAGAAGCAAAAAGCTAATTATTTCAGAAGGTAAATGTCTGTGCACTTATCTAGCCAATCACAATCATTAGCATTAACCAATTTATCATAACTCCTCTGACATGGCTAAACGAACTTGTTCCTTCAACGACCCATCAATTAGCCTCCATCTTACGAGGCTCTAAAACATGAGAACAAACTCACTTGAACGAAGACCTTCTGTAGCAGGGCGCGACGGTCTGCCAAGGGCACTTCAGTCTGTGTGGCTGCGGGAACCTCGGGCATGTGAGGAAGGTCAAAGAACAAGTAGAGGCATTTCACCAGCGTGGAGGGCACGGACATGGTTGTCATGCAGTCCACTGTTTTCTGCAGGATTGGTAGGGATGGATAGAGAGAGATATTAGAGAGTTTTTTTCTCAAACACCCTGCAAAACTGAATCTAAAAGATCTATACACAAAAAGGTTATGTTTTAATGAAAAACGGTCCAATGAAAGCATTACTAGCATTTCTTGTTGAACTGTACGGCATTTATAATCATTTATAATCAACACAAAATCTTGGAGACAATGTTAATTAATTGTTGCCTTGAGGAAAGTTCTGGATTTTGCATTCAAAGCCTCGTTGCCAGTGCACCTTATCTCCCATGCTTTACATCAGTCGACAGCAAAGACATGGAAGAGGGCTTAAAAGTAAAGAACAAAATCTGGGTTCCTATTTTGATCTTTTCAGTTCAGTGGAGTCTATAAGGCCTCTGACCGTGACACGCTGTTCTGGAGTAGTCCGACTTCCACCCAGGCTTAGTCTGCTCATACTGGAGCCGGAAATATTTGTCTGGACCTGAGCGGACACGACTGTGAATAACTTCTGCGCATGTTATATTTTATAAGGGATTAAGAGTGCTCTGTCCACTGCTGCTGCAATAACAGCTTTTTCTCTTCTGGGAACGCTTTAGACTTAATGTTGGAACATTGCTGTGAGGATCTGCCTGCATTCAGCTATGAAATCCTTAGTGAGGTGCTGATGTTGAATGTGTAGTACTGGATAAAAACACACCAGGGAAAGCAGTTCCACTGCATCACAGCTTAAAGCTCTCAAGGCCACACATGGTGACCGTAAAATCATTTGCAGCTGCTCCAGCATTTTCAGGTTAATTACATAATTTTAGATGAACCTTTGTCCTTAAAGTACCTGCTTTCTGTAATTATAAGCAATGTCTACAAACTTTTGGACACTGTTAGCACTGCTGTGAGAAATAAATAAAGCCATCACAAATCAAACAAGAGGAAGTTGTCATATATTATCAAAACATTTTTAATAGATATGATCATGAAGCGCTGTACTACTGTGCAGCAGAGTGTCTTCACTGGGAAATATGTCGTGGACTAGCGCTGCCTTATTTGGACAAATGCGATGACATCATCCCTGGACTCAGGTGGGTGTAATATGAAACAAAAAAAGCAGCAGCAGGCGAGGAGCGTGTATTAACATCTGCATTACTCACAGCTCTGACACTAATTGCAGGTAGATCAGGCCTCCTGTGAGTGAGCTAACAACAGCAAGAGATTTAAAAGGTAAAAAAATGAGAGAACCAAAAAAAAATGTTTACAGTTTTTGAAGAATCTGAGACACAGATTGTATCCCACTCATTTGGGTGGATGATTCACTCAGGCATTCATATTCACACTCTCTCTCTCTCTCACACACACACACACACACACACACACACACACACACACAGGCTGGATGATGGACGGGCTGTGAGTGAGTAGGTCTGCCACATAGAACATGGTGTATTAGCGGTGCCTCTGGAGACAAAGTGACAATTAAACCCAACAAAGACAGACACACAATGACAACTGCAACTATAGGTGGTAAAACATTCCTTTATCCTATTTCCATTATTGGAAGGTGAACTGACTTCTCTAATAACTGTCCTATTTGGTATTAGATTTTTTTATATTTTGATATATGACTCAGCCTACACAGTATATTGAAGTACTCTGTCGATTTTGATATTTGTTTTAGGTTAAAAAGTATTTTAGTATCATGTTCTATCTTCTACTGTCTCTTATGTACAGTGGAATTTTTTAAATATATATATTAGTCCATCGCTGTTAGTGCTTGTTGTATGTGATGTCTGTAAGCGACTGAGACCTTTAATTTCCCCTGGGGATCAATAAAGTATCCATCTCTCTATCTATCTATCTATCTATGTCCTGGTGTGTGAGTGTATGTGTGTGTGCCCAGATATGGATTGTCGCTCTATCCTGGGTGAAACCCTAGTGCCCGAAGCAGTCCTCCAGGTGGATGGTCGTTCCTGGTCGAGAGTACGCTATGTGTGATTGGTTGTCGCCTCTCGCATATATGTGTGTGTGTGTATTGAATATTGAGTGTTGATTGTACAGTGTCCTTGGGTTTCTAGAAATGCGCTATATAAGTGTAACATTAATTTGTGACCTGCAATATTACACAATAAAAATACAGTGGAACCTCTACTAACAAACGCCTATACTAACGAACTTTCCAAGATACGAACCAGGCAATTGAATATTTTTTGCCTCCACCAACGAACCATGACTCTAGAAACGAACCCGAGCCGGCGGCTGGAAATGGCCACTGACCCCAATAGGCGAGTCTCCCAGCGCGCCCCAGACTTGAGTGAGCTTTTAAGATTAGCACATTGTAGCTTTAGCAATTAATGTAAATAGCAGACATCAAAATTCGTGCTAAGTTAAGCATTAATTACTTTTCCATTATTTAAAATGTGGAAAATTGACTCGAGAAACGAACTTTTCCACTTACGAACCGGGTCACGGAACGGATCAAGTTCGTAGGTAGAGGTTCCACTGTGTTTTGAAAAATTATCTTTTTTTCAATGGGGAAATGTAATCCACATTCTAAAAAAAATACACATTAAAACACATTAAAATATAACATATCTTTCTGTGTATCAATATTATTATATGCCTTTGCCTCTTTCTATCTGAGAAGCAAGGAAAATACAGATCTCTGTGAGAAAGTAGAAATCTCAGTTGGGTTTCCTTCAGCGGGGGAAAGCTTTGTGGTGGCAGACAGTCAAGGCTGGGAATAGCTCTCTGTGTGAAGTCCATCTGAATGCTAATGCTACAGAGCTCTGAGGTCAAGGTTACGTAAATGGTGCTTCTCGCTTCCACATGACATCGTCAGGCATGAGGGAAACTGCACCTGACCAGTGGTCAGCAGACAGAGAGGTGAGGGTCACCTTGTTATCTTCTAATACAAGGTGTCATGAAGGAAATGAAAAGAAAGTGGAAGCAACAGTGTGTGTAAAGCAGAATGGAAGAGAGTGCGATAGGAAAATATGAAGAGCATCTCTCTGCAGAAAATAAAAGCCATCCTGCTCTTACAGACTTGGAAATGGGGAGAGGAAGTACTTACTGAACGAGCCTAATAACCTACTACCCATAGCGCACAGGACAAAAATAATAAAAAGTGACTACATGAGTGTAAGTGACTGAGTGATTGTGTGATGTCCTGTGGTGAACCGGGGCCCTGTCCAGGGAGTGTTCCAGCTTGCACCCAATGATTCAGGGTAGGCCCTGGACCCGCCACATCCCTTAACAGGATGAAATGGATAAAGGGTGAATGAATAAATGATAAAAAGAAATAAACTCTGGCTCTTGCATAAAATAACGACATACAGAAGCAAGCAATAAACAGTGGACGCCTCATCACTGTTACCACAAGGACTCTAGAGAGGAAGAATACTGTGTTGTTTTCTCATTTCAGCACATTTTGGCACATCAAAGAGAGCAAACGTGCCGATATGAAATGCTAAGAAAGCACTACCAACAAACTAAGTTCATATTACATTGCTACAGCATTGCTCTGTACGTCTCAATGTAACAGAGCAACAGAGAGTGGAGAAGACACTGGCCATAACCATGGAATAATTATCTTGAGACAGATCTCCCTGAATAAAACCAGGATGTTCATACGTTCATACTGCATTTACTATGCTGAAATATTAATTACTGTGACATATTTTAACCAGATTTCTCAGACTAGAGGGGCACCGACCTGTCCGGAAGAGGCCAGCAGGTTGATGGTTGTCAGAAGCATCCAGCCTCGACTCGCCTCCTCGCTCTGATTCACCTCCAAAAACTGCACAATGGCTCTGCTGGCTGCCTCTGTAGAGAGAAACACACAACACACACCAGTTATCAGTGTGTGGAGCAGTTTGGTCATGTGTATCGAATTCATTTTCACACAGTGCTCTGTGTGTGACTGGACTCATCTGTGGGAGGATAGTGAGTCAATTAGAGACAATGACATGCAAAAGCCTTCACTCTTCCATCCGTCAATGACTCTAGCCGAGGAACATTATCCGGCCAAGTACCACGTAAAAATATCTGTCATTTATTTGTAGCTTGAAGAAAAAACACTTAAAAACAAAAGCCTGCTTATTACATGCTTGGTCCCCTACATTGCCATTGAAGAGGGTACAGTAAATAAAAATGACTTCAGTTATTGAAACATTAAATACAAAGGTGTTTAGGACCTTAAACAGATGGGAATCTTCACTAAACTGTCACCAGCTGCCTGAAGATCGAGGCCAGTCTTTGAGGAACTGGGCAGCATACGTTGTGTGGGTGATTTGATCACTACATCGACTTTCTTACGCCAAAATATGATCAGAAAACTTTGGAATATGGAAACACTTTAGAGATGAAAACATTGAGCCAATCGAGTGTGTGTGTGTGTGTGTGTCTGAGTCTCAGAAGTTCCTTTGAGGGTGCAAAGCAGAAACAGAGTGAAAAAGGTAATCCGGATTAGATCCAGTCAGATCACTGAGGCAAGAGCATGGCATTGAAAAATGTAAAGTGAAACGAAAAAAAGATATCAACCCATCAGCTAAACATTGGAGAGATTTCTAGTGTCTGTAATTAATTGTGTGGAAGAGTTTGTCCTAAAATGATCCTGATAGCTCTCACATGTTAATTAGATGCTTTAAAACGTGTGCCAGATTGTAGACATTAAGGGGGTGATAGAATACAGTGGAACCTCTACTAACGAACTTTCCAAGATACGAACCAGGTATTTGAATATTTTTTGCCTCCACCAACAAACCATGACTCTAGAAACGAACCCAAGCCTCCGTCGAGCCGGCGGCTGGAAATGGCCACTGACCCCAATCGGTGAGTCTCCCAGCGCCCAGACTTGAGTGAGCTTTTAAGATTAGCAAATTGTAGCTTTAGCAATTTAGCATTAGTGTAAATAGCAGACATCGAAATTCGTGCTAAGTTAAGCCGTATCTACGCTTCGTCTCCCCACATTCACCACCTACTCTCCGTTATTCCACCCACCCCCCACCTCCCGTCATACAGCCAGTGCCTGTGTTACTCCTCCAGCCAGTCGTTACGTCTTCAAGGTAGCAATGTGTAACCACTTACAACTTTATTATTTCTTTTTTATCACTGTTACCACTGTATTTATTAATTCTAAATTTCTCTAAATTTCTAATTTGAGAGTGTTGTAAACATATATCAGTGCAAAAAGGGTGACATTCGGGGCGGGGGCTGGAATGCATTAATTGCTTTTCCATTATTTTAAATGGGGAAAATTGACTCGAGAAATGAACTTTTCTACTTACGAACCGGGTCACGGAACGGATCAAGTTCGTAGGTAGAGGTTCCACTGTATTTCTGATTCTGTGGTCTATACACACTTGCAATGAATCTATTCTCCAAGCACCTGGGCGTCGCTCGTATCAAACGTTTGTCAATAATTCATAGACACATACACAATAGTGTACAGACATAGACATAATAGTGCATACATGTGCTCATATTGAACTTGTGTAATGTGACAACATTGGAAATTTAAAAAGTGTCTCAGTCTACAGTAAGAAATGACAATATGCAGCATAACAAAGAAGCATTAGATGTTACCTGTAGATTTATTGGATGCTCTCCTTCTGATTTCTGTCACCATCAGTCTGGACACTTGAGTGGTGAACTGCAGTAGATCTGAGAACTTCTCATTCATTGTGCTCGGGGGAGCGTTGCCAAAGACCTGTTAAAAAAAGACATTTGTATAGTCCTTATGAATATATTGCTACATATTACAGTCACAGCATCAGACCTGGCATTTGACAGAATAGCTGACATACCTGCTTCATTTATCAAAAATTGCTGTTTTTAATTTGGTTTATCATTTCATTTAAGCCTAAGGAATCATTTGTTACACAAACAGAAATGTAAACAATGTCACCGACAATGGGAGGTGACGGCCAAAATGTTGGGAGATATCCCCAAAAAATTGAGCAAACCTCAACTTGCAAATTTTAGGTATCATTTCACTGTAAAACTGATCGAAAAAAAATACAACAAAAACAATAAGATTCACAGCTACCACTAGCAGAAACGAAGTGCCAGCTTTCTGGACCAAGGGTTATCAACTCAGTCACAAAAGCGTTTGGCTACACACTGGCAAACAAAAAACTAAAAACGGACGACTATTCAATAAAGTAAAACAAATGCTTTCAGGACTGAAAGGTTGTGACTTAAAAGTAGTAAAAAAACACAGACAGTCAATTTAAATAAACAACATGCAATTTGTTGAAGTAAGGTTCAAAATAATTTACTTCTGTGTAATTATATACAGGAGGTCCTCGGGTTACGTCAGTCCCGAGTTACAATGTTTCGTGGTTACGACACATCTCCCATTTACTGTATAAAGCCTTGTTTCGACTTAAGTGGTTTTGCGTCGTAAACGTCGTAACGTGAACTTCGTGTTTGGTGTGCGTGGCGCGGCGGAAGAATACACGGTTACGCGGCTCGGGACCGAGGAGGATAGGTGTTAGGACAGGATAAGTGCTTACAGTATGTTATTTACGTACAGTGTGTACGTATGTTCCGACTTACACCAAAAATCGGTTTACGACGCGACGTAGGAACGGATCAACGTCGTAAGTCAAGGACCCCCTGTAAATGCCTTGAACTCTTAGGAAAACACCCACAGAAACACTCGTCCAGGGCTGTGATCAAGATTCTCATAACACAATTAACATTGGGACTGGTTAGAGATCTCATTTCACAATTTAGCCCTCTGAGATTTTCAGTCTGTCAAAAATCAATATAACATATAATGGTATATTGAGGAGCCCTAATACACACAGACACACACGCAGCCTAACTCAGTTGATCTGCTTGTCTATCCAAAACAAACATTATGCATGCTCCCGAAAAGTCTTTAAAAAATTCAATCAGCCATTAAATTGTCTTGTTTGTAAGCTCACAGTTGGGCCGCGTGTTAGTCACAGCAAGAGCACAGATGAGTCCTTCAGAGCTGCTTAGCGACAACTACCATGAATTTGCCTCTATTAAAGCCACAAAAAAAACACAACACACACACAAGAGGATTAAAGTGTTTATGTTTGTCACTTAAACTACCATTTGGAATTATTTTGTAGGTAGAGCACATGTAAAAATGAGAGAACGCCAATAATATCAGCTGAAATACAGCATTTTTAAAACACAGCTATTAAAACTGCTTCTGTGATTACTGATTACAAGTACTCTTCAAAACCTCATACTGCAAAAGAGGCTGGTTCTCTCTCATGCATTTATCACAAGTTATAAAAGACATTAACAGCCTTGCTGCCATACTCCACGCTCGCTGATTAATATCAGAGCATACTTGACCATGCTAAGAGACTCTTGATTTCGTAACGACTGATTAACTGATTTATAATGAACTAAGAATTTTCCGGCCCCCTCGTCTGAATCTCCCACAGCACTGGACCCGTGTTTATGAGTCCAAACAGAGGTAAAAAACACTATTTGGATGGGGAAAAAAACAAGGAGAAAACGAGAACAGAGAAGAAATAAAACAGAGTGAAAACAGTTAAAAACCAGAGCTTCTGCTCTTCACTGCTGTGCACTCAGGGTCGGGGTGAACAGTGAACGGCTCATTATCATTTAAAGGAACAGGCGCTGAAATGGGCTGTTCTGTTTAGACGCCTGTGGGGTTTGATCCTCGTGGGTTTTTTTGTTTCTTTAGACCCCAGAATTGTGATCACTTGTGAAAAGTGGTAGAATGTGTCTACTTTAAGCGATATTCTTCATTTAGTAATGCACAAGTTGTTGGCAGTTGTCACAGCCTACTGGCCTCTGTGATACAGCATGAGGTCATACACCTTCAAATAAATTCCAGATATTTCCGCTGTGTCAGAATGTTAACCAGTCTCACATGGTCCCTATAAAGGCTTTGTAAGCTCTGACCAATCCCAGTCACTTCTGTTGTCTGACTAATCACTTTAACTTCCTTGTTTTTGTCATTTGACATGAAAATACCCAATGTTCTGTTACGAGTTTCCACATATCACAAGTCAAACACCAAAAGGAGGTCAGATAATCTCAACACAGACTTCATTTGTCTATAACATCTCCGGTCAACCAAATCACAGCACCATTTTTCATGACTGTTATTACGAATGAACTTACACCAAGTGGAATTTTGAGTGCAGTGAAAGAGTTAATGTCCAATTTAATTATATACGGTTAATAAATACATTGGCGTGTCCTTAATCTAATGTTAAAATTAATTTGACTGATGCGTATTAGATAATATACTCATCGCTATTAAAATAATAATAATAAATTATATTTAATAAGTATTTTTTCTATATCCTCAAGACACTTACAATCACTAATACAGAGACACAAGCTGGCACAGTATTACAAGGGGGTACAGAAAACAGGAGCAGCCAACCACAATGTTAATGAGGCAGACAGCTGCACTGTGCATGTGTGGCACTGTATGTGGCACTGTAGTTAATGTTCACCAGCAGACTAAGTATTTATTTACACTCACTGACACAATGCTTGCTCCATTTGACAACCCTTATAATCACCACCACAAAGCACCCTCGTCCAAACTGACTCAGCAGCGTGAAAGTGGGAACAAAGGGCTTTGTGCTCACCCGGTTGAAGACAGGCAGCATCATGTACAGCTTCTCCTCCTGCTCTTTCTGCGTCATGTGGCGCGGTGGGTGGCAG
The DNA here is from genome assembly GCF_029633855.1 of Hoplias malabaricus. Lineage (NCBI taxonomy): Eukaryota > Metazoa > Chordata > Actinopteri > Characiformes > Erythrinidae > Hoplias > Hoplias malabaricus. The sequence goes on from NC_089819.1 coordinate 23,691,377, forward strand.
AGCTCAGAGAAGAGTCGGCGCAGGTGCATGAGTCCAAGGGCGTTGTCCTGTGGACTGCACTCCTCCTGCCGAGGGCGCCCCATGATTCGCTTCACCATATTCATCTTCAGCGGCTTCTTCAGGCCGAAGCCAGCCCTGAGAGAGGAGGGGAAAACAGGCAGAGGTGAACGGAGGAAGAGGAAGAAGTAGTGGTGGACAATATGACAAACAGCACATCAACGCTTGAAAACTCATCCACAATAAGTATCACAGTGGCTGAGGATATATCATCTTGACCTCTGTTTTTAGTAGGATGTAGAAAATATACAAAGTATCGCATATCACCACACATTCATTCATTATCTGTAACCCTTATCCAGTTCAGGGTCACGGAGGGTCCAGAGCCTACCTGGAATCATTGGGCGCAAGGGAGGAATACACCCTGGAGGGAGTGACCTACGGACACTTTTGAGTCACCAATTCACCTACCAACGTGTGTTTTTGGACTGTGGGAGGAAACCCACACAGACACATGAAGAACACACCACACTCCTCACAGACAGTCACCCGGAGGAAACCCACGCAGACACAGGGAGAACACACCACACTCCTCACAGACAGTCACCCGGAGGAAACCCACGCAGACACAGGGAGAACACACCACACTCCTCACAGTCACCCAGAGGAAACCCACGCAGACACAGGGAGAACACACCACACTCCTCACAGACAGTCACCCAGAGGAAACCCACGCAGACACAGGGAGAACACACCACACTCCTCACAAACAGTCACCCGGAGGAAACCCACGCAGACACAGGGAGAACACACCACACCCCTCACAGACAGTCACCCGGAGGAAACCCACGCAGACACAGAGAGAACACACTACACTCCTCACAGACAGTCACCCAGAGGAAACCCACACAGACACAGGGAGAACACACCACACTCCTCACAGACAGTCACCCGAAGCGGGAACCAAACCCACAACCTCCAGGTCGCTGGAGCTGTGTGACTGTGACACTACCTGCTGCGCCACCTTGCCGCTCATGTTGTATTAATTTCTATTTCTATATTGTTCATCTGCATATTTTCCTCCTGTGTATTGACTGTCTGGGGACGTTATTGTGTGTTATGCACTTGTATCTGCACATTATCTACATCCTGTGGCTGTTTTGTGGTGAACCTGAAGAATGACCCTTTGTACCAATGTATACAAGTTATACTGAAGGATGCAAAAACCATTCAATCAGTTTAATCTACTGTGATGACGCTGTCATATGATCAGAATTAATTCAATCTTTTTAGGAGGAGCTCGGAGGACAAAAAAAACCTATCCGATGCTCTAGAAAATTGATTGTCGAATATGAAAGTCTGCTTTGTGATGAGCAGTGATATGCCAGCATCTAGTTACAGCCGGCCGGTCCACGATCAAATTCTGCCCGTTTATTTTTGCCCTGGTCAACCTTTGGCCAAGAACACTTCTTTGCAGACACAGAGACACAAAAACATCCAGAACTTAATCCAAGGCATCGTTTAGGGTCATCTGAAAGAGGCTGTAGCAAAGGTGGAGTAACACAGCAACTTTCCCTTAATAGGGAGTACTGTATGGTAAAATCAGCAAACCCAACATAGCTTGACTTTAGATATAGTTCTTTTACACCTTATAGTATTCATATTTATTTATGTCAAATTACAATTCAACCCAAAAGCACAATTTTCATTCATTCATTCATTCATTATCTGTAACCCTTATCAAGGGTTCAGGGTCGCAGTGGGTCCAGAGCCTACCTGGAATCATTGGGTATAAGGCAGGAATACACCCAGGAGAAAAAAAATAAACCCACGCAGAAACAGGGAGAACACACCACACTCCTCACAAACAGTCACCCGGAGGAAACCCACGCGGACACAGGGAGAACACACCACACTCCTCACAGACAGTCACCCAGAGGAAACCCACGCAGACACAGAGAGAACACACCACACTCCTCACAGACAGTCACCCGGTGGAAACCCACGCAGACACAGAGAGAACACACCACACTCCTCACAGACAGTCACCCGGTGGAAACCCACGCAGACACAGAGAGAACACACCACACTCCTCACAGACAGTCACCCGGAGGAAACCCACGCAGACACAGAGAGAACACACCACACTTCTCACAGACAGTCACCCGGAGGAAACCCACGCAGACACAGGGAGAACACACCACACTCCTCACAGACAGTCACCCGGAGCGGGAATCCAACCCACAACCTCCAGGCCCCTGGAGCTGTGGGACTGCGACAAGCACCATTTTGCTGAGGTAAAATAAAACAATATTCAAAGTCGAGCTAGAGTGGGTTCATGGAATGTTCCATATGGAGAAACTGACACCTGTGTATGTTCAAATCCAAAGCCCTATTCAGCTGGGATTAGTTTTACCTGTGGAGGATGGATTTAGTGATGTAATATGGCATAAATCAGATTAGTCACTCAAATACGTAGCTAACCTCAGGTGCTGAATGACACACCACACTCAAGTCCACAAGACGGCCTAAAGCATTACACATGTGCATATGTCAGAGGAGTGAAATTTTTGTGCAATAACAGCAAATATGCAGGTTATGAATGTGTATCCAACTCATTAACCTACTACAATTAAACAGTTTATAATTGTAGTTAAAGGAAGTCTGATAGATTATAAGTCACATAAGTTTATTGCCATCATCTGTTATGAACAACTAGAAATTAGGTCGTTGAGGGCTGCATATTTTTGGTGGGATGTGTGTTCTTTAAACCCTAATGACAGTCTAAAAACACCAATAGCACTACTGTATATGATCCACTTCTATCTCTGTTATTTTCACCAAGTTTCCACTGCGAATCAATCATAAACGTTACCGACATCTTGTGGTACAATGACATTACCCCAGCTCCACACGTGTCACTAATCCTCTCCGAACAGGGCTCAAGGCACTTATTGTCTTCTAGAGAAAAGAACAATTACTGAATTGTAGAGTATTCAATCTGTAGCACACTTTCTTCAGACTCACAAAACATTGTACCAAATCCCAGAACACTTTCAAAAACCCAACACAGGGAGAACACACCACACTCCTCACAGACAGTCACCCGGAGGAAACCCACGCAGACACAGGGAGAACACACCACACTCCTCACAGACAGTCACCCGGAGGAAACGCACGCAGACACGGAAAACACACCACCTCACAGAGACCCAAACCAGGGAAAGTTTATAGAAGAAAGACATTAAAGTGACTAGAAAGAAAACGTTTGCTAGAAAACAATTTTCCATGCTCCTAGTACAATTTAGAATCATTGAAATATTTATAAAATGTGGTCTACAAAACGTCTCCCTGGTGACTCTCTCTCTCGCTCTCTGCCAACCTTGTGACATGGCCACCTTCACTTATCACTGGAGTTGTTCAAGATTCTGTTTCTAAAAATCACAAAATCATTGACTATCCTTCACCAATCCAAGCATTAGATTTATAACTAATAACTGAACTGGAGCAAACTCCAAAGTGTGCACTAGTTTTCGGACTCATCTACCCAATGATCGTCCGTCTCGATACCACTGAATCTAAATCACCTGATTTCTAATGCATAATAAATTCCAGAATGTTTCTGCTGGATAAATCACATACACTGTAAAGAACAAAGTCCCTACATCTCTAAATTTTTAATTTTTCTCATTAAATATAAAGCTAACTGATATGAATTTGGCTGGGGCTGAGAGCTATAATGAGGGATATTATTGTCAGGTCTGATTTCTCAAGCCCATTCTCAAAAGGGTTAGAGAACCTGACACTCAGCTCAGAATGTGTTCTTCCCTAAAGGAAGTCCTCCTCAGAGCACATGCTTCTTCTTCATATCAGCAGAAAACAAACAGTCAGCTGGGCCTGTACGCCCTGGTGGTTTTCTTCACATAATAGTGATTTCCATTGGTATAGTAACATGTCCTTTTACTCGTCTACATGCTGGTAGAAGAAGAAATGTCTTTATTTATTTATTCCCTCAGGGAAATTCTTCTCTGCATTTTACCCATCCATGGTAGTGAAAACACACACACGCACACAACTGGAGCAGTGGGCTGCCATCCACCTCGGCGGCTGGGGAGCAGTTTGGGTGTAAGGTGCCTTTCTCAAGGGTACCTCAGCCATAGATTTATTTCTTTCCCCAGGAACTGAAGCAGCGACCCTCCGGCCTTAAGCTCACTTCTCGAACCTTAAGGCCTCGGCTGCCCCCTTAAACTTCAAAAGCCAAAAGCTATGCAAAAATTAAGTCTATTAAAGATTAATCCATGATGTATCACACATGGCAGTACCACACCCAGTAATGCTATCACTCCACTACTCTTTTCTCAAGTTTTGAGCTGTAATCACTGTAAGAATGTTAAAATTATTCTAATAGATGACTTCATAATTTAAGGGATTATGGGTATTGAATGTGTCCATAATTACTTAACAGCATGTGTACAAAATGTGCTGGAAAAAGTATGCTGTTAAACAACTGATGGCCAGATCCCTTCCCATGGGCCTCCTGAACTGGTTTCCCTGTGACTTCAGCGCTTGAGGTTTCCTTGAGACTTGGGAAAAGTGTGAACTGTTCGCCACACGGACATGACATGAATGAGTAATGAGACTGGCAAAAAAACAACAAGAGATCTAAGGCATTCACTACCGCAAAACATCCACTGAAGACTGATGCACGTATAACGAAGGGAGTCTTTTTTCCTGCTGTCGTAAACTTCTGGAGCCGACCTTGTTGAAAAGACCTTCCTGCCAGACTGGGCCTTTGCGGAAGTGAGGGAATGAAGATATACCCACACCATGACTTGACTTTGTCAGACTTCCACAATCTGCTTTAAAAGTGACATTTTACATTTTTATTGTAAGCCAATAAAATGATAAACAGTAGTCTTAAACAACAATGTCAAGGAGAGGACACAACCCTGAAAATATGACTGAGGACAAAGAGCACAGCAAAAAAACATGAACACATCTATAACACGTTCCTTCACTGTGAGCTGCATCAAGGTCTTATTTATACAAAACAAAAAATGACACGAGTGCCTGAAAAAAACATGGCCAGTAATATTACAACAACATGCAACTGAAAGTTTCTGTCCACTTCAGAATGTAAAAATATGTTCATCTTAGGGCCTGGAGGTTGTGGGTTGGATTCCCGCTCCGGGTGACTGTCTGTGAGGAGTGTGGTGTGTTCTCCCTGTGTCTGCGTGGGTTTCCTCCGGGTGACTGTCTGTGAGGAGTGTGGTGTGTTCTCCCTGTGTCTGCGTGGGTTTCCTCCGGGTGACTGTGTGTGAGGAGTGTGGTGTGTTCTCCCTGTGTCTGCGTGGGTTTCCTCCGGGTGACTGTGTGTGAGGAGTGTGGTGTGTTCTCCCTGTGTCTGCGTGGGTTTCCTCCGGGTGACTGTGTGTGAGGAGTGTGGTGTGTTCTCCCTGTGTCTGCGTGGGTTTCCTCCGGGTGACTGTCTGTGAGGAGTGTGGTGTGTTCTCCCTGTGTCTGCGTGGGTTTCCTCCTGGTGACTGTCTGTGAGGAGTTTGGTGTGTTCTCCCTGTGTCTGCGTGGGTTTCCTCCGGGTAACTGTCTGTGAGGAGTGTGGTGTGTTCTCCCTGTGTCTGCGTGGGTTTCCTCCGGGTGACTGTCTGTGAGGAGTGTGGTGTGTTCTCCCAGTGTCTGCGTAGGTTTCCTCCGGGTGAATGTCTGTGAGGAGTGTGGTGTGTTCTCCCTACGTCTGCGTGGGTTTCCTACGGGTGACTGTATGTGAGGAGTGTGGTGTGTTCTCCCTGTGTCTGCGTGGGTTTCCTCCGGGTGACTGTCTGTGAAGAGTGTGGTGTGTTCTCCCTGTGTCTTGCTTGGGTTTCCTCCGGGTGTTCCGGTTTCCTCCCACAGTCCAAAAACACACGTTGCAGGTGGATTGGCGATTCAAAAGTGTCCGTAGTGTGTGAGTGAGTGTGTGTGTGTGTGTGTGTGTGTCTGTGTTGCCCTGTGAAGGACTGGCGCCCCCTCCAGGGTGTATTCCCGCCTTGCGCCCAATGATTCCAGGTAGGCTCTGGACCCACCGCGACCCTGAACTGGATAAGGGTTACAGACAATGAATGAATGAATGTTCATCTTAAAGATCTGCCACAGAATAAGCATTTACCCCAGTTACTTTTTATACACGAAATCATCACTGGATTGGGAACACCTACTTTGAATCTACAGACATTTTATCAGCTCCACTGACCATACTCCTACGATTACAGCCTGTAGTCCACTTGTTGCCCTGCACACATTCTTATCCTCATTACACCCTGCTCTTCAAAAGTCAGGACACCACCACCCCCCCCCTCCCCACACACACACACACACACACACACACACAGTGTCTAACAGAATGGACAGTGGACAGTGTTTATACAATCGAGCAGCACTGCTGTGTCTGCTCCACTCATACCAGTGCAACACAGGCTAAGACCTCTGCCATACGTCAGTGCCATGTCAGAGCTGAAAATGATCCACCAAATCATTCCTGCTCTGTGGTGGTTCTGAGCATTGAAGAGAAAGGGCTGAGTGCAATATTAGAACTACAAAGTGGTCTGGGACGGTCAGTGGAGCTAATAAAATTGACAATAAGGGACATGGTAGGTGTTTCTAATCCAGTGATTGTTCCATGTTTATATAGCATAACTGGGATAAATGCTTATTCTGTAGCATATCTTGAAGATTAACATTCATTTTTGCATATGCTGACGTGGACAGAAACTGTCGTTTCGGTGGAATACAAGAGTCAGTTGCATGTTGTTGTAATATTGTGTATTCCATTCAATCCTATGATTTAAAAAAATCTAATGTGGCTTTGAATCTCTTTATCATGCTACACTAGGATACTTTATACCCCTAGACGCAAAGAGGCGACAGGTGTCTGTGTTTCTGAGTGTTGTAAGACTGTCTCCAGCTCAGAGAGAGTAGTTAGGTATGAGATAAATATATATCTTTACCATCTGTTTAAAATAGTTAGTGCTACGCTCTGAAACCATGAATCCAGAAAATGCGTCCCTAACATGGAGTTCACAACATAAAAAAAAACTGCAACTCATGGATTGTAATGCAGTTTCATATTATTTAACTGCTGCTACTCAGAACAAATCATGTCAAATCACAGAATGATTGACAAGTACATCACCGTGGCTGTGTAAACAATGTGGTGTCAGTAGCAGACGAAAACACCCCTGTGGCTAAAGACCGGCTGGATTTAGATGCCCTAAAACTGTAGTCTATGACATGTAGAACACACACACTGTACACTGTGATATTATACCAAAGACCTGAAGAACAAGTTCAGCTGCTAGCAAAAGAAACCATTTGGCCGTGGGAAGAGGGAGAGCTTGCATACTGTTTCTGGGGATGAGAACGCTAGTAGTAAGTTTGCGGGGCTGCAGGGCGTTTAGAGAATCTCACTCTTTCTGTCGTGATTTTAATTCAGTCCATGAGCATGACTTTTATCACTGAGGTCACGTTAAATATGTCTAATTCTGACTTTGGCAGATATGACATCACTGAAGCCAAACTTAGTCCCATGTAACTACAATCCAACAGAAGAGAAGTGCAGGAAATATCATTTTAAAAACCTTTCAAAAGACAAAACCCTGTTTCATTCCCTCTGCACCACTTCAGGGCACATTTATAATGAAACAAGCAAGAAAATGCCTGGACCATGGCTTTAAGCAAGCTGTTCTTTGGTAGAAAGAATCAAGAAGAAGTAGAAAGCCAATAGATTGTATGCTATTTCCTGGCCGACTCATTATTACGCTGAAAGCCTAAGAGAAACATTTCAGAACTTCTTGTTTAGTCTGGGCCAAACTTGAAGCTACGCTTCTGTGCAAAGATTAACAAGGTGGAGAAAACAGTTACTTATTGATATTGTGCCGTGTCCACCAAGCTTCTCCGGCCACATCAGCTGATCCCTGTACACAAATATCACTTTCCTCCTCTGTGCGAGTGAGACAAGCGAGCTACTCTGTTCCAAACAATGAGGTCATCAATCAAACCTAAACCACAGCAAGAGCAACACAACTCTCTTTTGGGAGGAACAATAAAGCACTTACGACACTGGGTTTTTACATCATCTGGAAAGGCAGCTAGCATACATGGCTAAAGTAGGGCACACATCTGACATACATTGGCTGCGCCTGGTGGACCAGAGCTGTAAAAGAAAAAGTGCTGCAAGCCATGCCCTCAGTTCGAACATCTGGAGGCTGAAAGTGATTTCCAAACCATAGCAGTCGGAGACACTGCGAGAGTAAGCAACACTTAACGGCTGAAGACATGACATCAGCAAAACCAACAATGGCTAGATCCAGCTGCCTTAAAATACCCTTCTCTTATCCAGGCTCTTAAGGCTTGGGGTTTTGTTCCAACTGTTATTACGTGTCAGCCAAGATAACTGGAAAGCTTTTAGATCTCCTACAGACTGCTGTTCCAAAGAAACAAATACATACTGACCCAAACTTTAGCCCATTTCTGCTAAATATCAAACAGAAATATTCTTCAACTGAAGTGACATAGCTCTGTGCTGAAGTCATAAATGGTAATTTCACAGATGTTACTAAATTTGTATACAATTAACAGTTTAAGAAGTAAACAAATGTACTCAGGGTGGTTTGAAATAAAAAAAAAACCTGACTAAGCCAGAACCGTTCACAGTGATATTGATAGGAACCAGAGCTTGGTCACAGGTACGTCACTTCCGGCTGACTACTCGCGTGCTTGATTTGAAATTGTTTGCTGTTTGTCGCTGTTTTAGTCCTCTAGACGTTTATTTACAATCTCTATTGCATATTCTTTGGCATTGCTTATCCTAGTGTGCTGTCTTCATCATTCCTAACCCACCGTGCTTCTTAACTTCATTTTTTTCGTACATATTATTTCTCATTGTTTATTTTTCTCTCTTCATGGCGCCTGCCGAGGAACGAGCCCTTTCTGAGCTCGGCGCGGAGCTCGAGCAGCTCGGTCGCCGGATTCAGCGTCTCTTGGAGAAGCAGACGGAGCTCCAGCGGGAGAAGACGAGACTCGAGGCAGCCCGCGACGCCTCCTACGTGGCCGTCGCCTCTCCGGCTCCTCTGCCGCGGCGGTTTGCGGGGGTACCCATCTACACGCCTGCACCGGGATGGGAGCGCCAGCGTGGGCGTGGGAAGCCGAGGCCGTCCCCCCCTCCACCGCAGCCAGTCTTCACTTCTGCCAACCGGTTTGAGGTGCTCAGCTCCTGGCCTTCACCTGCTCCAGCGCCGAAGACTAAACAGGACGGTGTTCTTATTATGGGTGATTCAATAGTTAGACATTTAAAAGTGCCGGGGATAAAGAGTAATGCAACCGTGTCTTGTCTCCCAGGCGCACGTGTCCTGGACGTTGCCAGGCGTCTTCCGTCGGCGCTTCGGCAGCGCGAGGACTTCGGCACCGTCGTTCTCCACGTGGGAACGAACGACATCTCCGCCCGCCGCAGCGAGGTCCTGAAGGAGCATCTGGATACCGCTCGGAAGAAGACGGATGCTAGGATCATCGTCTCTGGCCCCCTGCCCACCTACCGTCGAGGATGCGAGGCATTTAGCAGGCTCTTCGGGCTCCACTCCTGGCTCCTGGATTGGTGCGGCACTGTCGGCGTGGACTACGTCGACAACTGGGAGTGCTTTCGTGAGCGTCCGGCCCTGTATCGTTGGGATGGGCTTCATCCGAGCCGTCTAGGATCCGCAGTTCTCTCTGAGAACATTGAGGTGGTTCTGCGCCGGAACTGACTGGTCATTCCCAGTCACATCAGTCAGGTAGGTGGAATGGATAGCGAGCAGGTAAGTAATATTAAAATTCCTAATGTTCCTCCTGACCATCTCTCTACTGCTAGTATGATGAGTAGCATGTCCATGTCACCCACTCTGATTAACGCTAATAAATTTTTCAGCATTGAGACTGTGTCGGTTCCCCGCAAAGCTTGTTATCACAAACGCCCAAAAATCAGTTTTAACAACCTAATTAGAATTAACACCAAGGCACTGCAGCGAACGCAATATTTCAGCACTTCCAGCATTAAATTAGGGCTTTTAAATATACGATCTCTAACATCCAAAGCACTCACTGTCTGTGATATTATTACTGATAACAAACTCTATGCATTATGTCTCTGCGAAACATGGGCTAAAGCCAATGAATACATTGCCCTAAATGAGTCCACTCCCCCTGGCTTCAGCTATTACAGTTGCCCACGAACATCTGGTCGTGGTGGTGGTGTAGCCACAATTTATGACCCTACCATTGACACAACACAAAAATCTAGTTATGATACTAAATCTTTTGAAGTACTTACTCTTAAAGTCACTGCATCAAAAAGGCAGCACTCGTTTATGCTCATCACATTCTATCGTCCTCCTGGCCCTTATACAGAATTTCTTTGTGAATTTGCTGATTTCCTCTCAAGTGTAGTTATCGTATCAGAAAAGGCCTTAATTGTTGGTGATTTCAATATTCACTTTGAGAAGGACCATGATCCACTTAAAATTGCATTTGAATCAATTTTGGATGCGCTAGGGTTCACTTAGAATGTTACTGGGCCCACTCATCAATGCAAACACACATTGGACCTAGTGTTAACACGGGGCATTGAGATAAAGAATCTATCCAATCTCTCGCTACATGAGACCATCTCTGATCACCATCTAATCACATATGAAATTGCGTTAAACTTTGATATTTGTCCACAACCACGCTATATTAGAAAGCGCACTATAACATCCTCAACAGTTAGTGATTTTATCAACAACCTTCCAGACCTTACCACCATTTCTTTTCCAACTCACCCAAATGACCTGGAGCTCATTACAAACAACCTACACCACTTATTGTGTACAAACCTAGATAGTGTTGCACCAGTCAAGACCAAACAATTTAGAGAGAAAAGGCTTGCTCCATGGTACAGTGACAGCACGCGTGCATTAAAACTGGCTGCTCGTAACCATGAACGTAAATGGAGACACACAAAACTAGAATGTTTCCGAATTGCATGGCAGCACAGCCTCACCGACTACAAACATGCCTTATCTAAAGCCAAATCACAGTACATCTCTTCCCTTATAGAAAACAACAAAGACAACCCTAGATTCCTTTTTAGCACTGTATCAAATCTAATTGGAAACAAAAAGGAAATCAACCCCATTGTTCCCTCTGATTTCTGTAGCAATGACTTTATGAGGTTTTTTAATGATAAAATTGCTTGCATTCGCCTCAAAATCCAAAATCAGTCCAAAGTCACATCGGCTCTCGTAGATGAACCCCCTGCCAGCTCTGAGGTGCACTTAGACTACTTGAATTCTGTCGATGAAAATGACTTGCTTAGTTTAATTAGCTCATCTAAATCAACTACATGCTTACTGGATCCTGTACCAACACAATTATTTAAACAAATTTTACCTAAAGTCATTAGACCATTGCTCACAATAATAAACTCATCCCTCAACATTGGATATGTACCAAAACCTCTGAAACTAGCGGTAATCAAACCAATTATTAAAAAACCCAATCTTGACCCTCTTGTACTCGCAAACTACAGGCCAATATCAAACCTCCCTTTTATTGCTAAGATTCTAGAAAAAGTCGTGTCACAGCAGTTGTGCTCTTACCTACAAAACAATGACATTCATGACATTTTTCAATCTGGATTTAGACCAAATCACAGCACAGAAACGGCTCTAACAAGAGTAACTAATGACTTACTCCTTTCACATGATAAGGGCTATATCTCTATTCTGGTGCTGCTTGACCTTAGTGCAGCATTTGATACCATAGATCATGTGATGCTTCTTGATAGGCTGGAAAATCTGGTAGGAATAAAAGGATCTGCCCTCTCTTGGTTCAGATCTTATTTATCCGATCGTTACCAATTTGTTTATCTGAATAATAAATCCTCTAATCATACTTTAGTTAAATATGGTGTCCCACAAGGATCAGTGCTTGGCCCTGTATTGTTCACACTCTACATGCTGCCACTGGGTAGACTAATCCGTAAGCATGGGATTCAATTCCACTGTTATGCTGATGACACACAACTGTATATATCAGCCAAACCCAATGATGTTGCTTGTCTACGTAAAATAACAGAATGTCTAACTGAAATTAAAGACTGGATGATGCAAAACTTTCTCATGTTAAATTCTGATAAAACTGAGGTCTTGTTACTAGGTACAGATACTCAGATACATTCACTCAGAAATGCTGCTATTAATCTTGATAATTCAACAGTAAAACACAATGCCATCATTAAAAACTTAGGTGTAGCCTTTGATTCGACTCTCACATTTGATACCCACATATCCAATACAGTCAAAACCGCCTTCTTCCACCTACGCAATATTGCCAAAATTCGGCATATTTTATCATTAAAAGATGCAGAGAAACTAGTGCATGCTTTTATAACTTCACGTCTAGACTACTGCAATGCGCTCCTGGCAGGGAGCTCGTGCAAAGCGTTACACAAGCTTCAGTTAGTTCAAAATGCAGCAGCCAGGGTGCTCACTAGAGCTAGAAAATTTGAACATATCACCCCAGTTCTCTCGTCCCTACACTGGCTACCTGTAAAATTTCGCATTGACTATAAAATACTCCTCTTAGCTTATAAATCTCTAAACAGTTTAGGCCCGCAGTATCTTACTGAACTTCTCATACCTTATCGCCCGTCACGTACACTTCGTTCACAGGATGCCCATCTACTCTTTGTTCCTCGCATTAAGAAAAACACAGCAGGAGGAAGAGCCTTTTCTCACAAAGCTCCTCAACTCTGGAATAGCCTTCCGGTTACTGTTCGGGGCTCAGACACACTCTCAATCTTTAAATCTAGATTAAAAACCTACCTTTTCAAACAAGCTTTTGGTTAATCACTCACCTTCAGGTTACTCCTTCTATATTGGTGTTCGGGCTGGTTTTCATATTATCACTGTTCTGTATTAATCCTGTCATATCACCATAGCTACAGCATTCTTAGTTAGCTTTGTAGTACCTGCCAACAACGCTGTCTGTCGCTGGGTTCTCTTGCCTGACCAGTGGAAGCTTTTTTCGCAGGACAAATTTCCCCGTTCTTTACCATGACCCTACTAACCTTTTGTATTTTTATTTGTTCCCTTTGTCTGGCTTTCTTTCTCCTGTCTCTCTCTCATGCTTTGAGATGTCCTGCTGCTCTCCAGGTTTTGCCCTGATCCAGCCCGTGTCCTGTACAAGATCCTGGCCTTGCTAAGACTCATACATCACTAATATCATCATCCTCACCATTTTCATTTCTACTTCTCCATCATCACTAATATACTACATTTATATTACTATAACCCCTTCACTTTTACTTCTGTTCTCTATTGTGTCTCCGGTGTCGACCCGAGGAGGATGGGTTCCCCGTATGAGTCTTGGTTCCTTCCAAGGTTTCTTCCTCGTGTGCTGAGGGAGTTTTTCCTTGCCACTGTTGCCCCTGGCTTGCTCATAGGAGGCTTGGACCCGGATCTCTGTAAAGCTGCTTTGTGACGACTTTTTGTTGTGAAAAGCGCTATATAAATAAAATTTGATTGATTGATTGAGAGCTATGAAAAGTTTAAAAAGGACATCTTCTAGTTTGTTCTACTGTGTTTAACCCTGTCTTTGTGCTCTCATATAAGTGTGGGTCCAGGGGTGTGATTGGAGAGACTCACACAAGGAGGCATTCAATCCTTTTTTCTGATTTAAGGCCGATATTTGTTGCTGTGTGTCCTCAAACCTATGCTGTAGCCTGTGCGTTTACAATCGTTTATACTTGTGCACTGGTGTCTGCGTCACTCTGCAGTTACACATTAGGGACAAATCACCAATAAGTTCCTCAACGTTATGAAGTAAAAAAAAATATATAGTGGTGTTTTAGTATTAGTTTTATAATCTGTGAAGTGCACTATTTAAGGACTAGGGTGCTATTTGCAACAGAGCGTTTATATGCAGTGCCTGGAAAGAAACAAATACAACGCTGACACCGTTTTCCGCATGGGTCCCTGTTCCCCCGTTCTGTGACGTCCAAACTAATGTCTGAGGAATTCTATCAATATGAATTTCCTGCTGTCTGCAGTCTCTGTAGTTTGGAAAAGAAAAGAAGAGTTCACATTTCTGATGTTCCTCAGTTCAACCTGATCCTTGTTCATCTAATGGCGGACCAATCACGGTCGTTGCAGCCTGAGTCTTATCTGAGGAGTCAGGCTACAGCGTAGGGTTCATGGCTACATGGGATCAATGCTTTTCTTATTGTGTAGGTTCAATGCAGAAGCATACAATGCCCTGACTGAGTGGTCTGTTTTCACAGTGTTTAAGTTGGTGGGCTCCTGATCTACACATTAATGTATACAAGTACTGAACAACTGACATTTTCCATTGCAAATATTCCTATGGAACCCTATGTTAAAGATTTTTACTTTTCTTAAAGTAATGAACAAAGTACACAATACACACAATGACCTTATTGATAGACCGTCTGAAAAACAAGAAAAGAATATCTGTCTGTAACAGAAAAGGATGACGCATTTTCTCAAAAGCATTCTTCACCAGAGAACTCATAAGACAACCACTTCATTTCCAACGCAGCGGTGTGGTTGTGATTAAAAAGAGAGGCCATAAAGAGAGGAACTCGTTTATGATTTCTCAATGCTGAGGTTTCAATTGGTCACATTCAGTGTGAGCCCTTGGAAAAGCGCGAGGCTGCTGAATGTTAACTCCAGTAAATTGTAGCTAAGCTTTTCACCCTTCAGTCTTCCTTGGTATTCTCTTAGAGCACTGCCAGCTCCAATGACTGTCTGAGAACGCAGAGTGGGCTGTAAGTGCTTTATGAAGGAGGGGGGGGAAAAAAAGAGAAAGGAAAGGAACGTCCTCCTTTGAGACGCAGAAAGGCCTCATGAGTCCTGTGTGATGTAATCGTAGAAACATCACCTCTCTGTAATGGTAATGTTTGACAGCTCTAGAGAACGAAGGCTCATCGTTCCCAAAATGGCTGGAGGCCAAATGCTACCCAAAGAGAGTCAAAGAGGAGGAAGCGTGTGAACGCCTATAACTTAAACTGAGGATCTGGTTACCTGAAATAGCATCACTGCTAATATTCAAGCAAAATGGTTCCAAAATATAGGTGGGCTATATAGCATAAATACATCACGGCATTTCCATGATCCAGAAATCAGAACATGATTTGGGATTTCTGATGATTTTTAATGAGTTCAAACTGATGTAAAAGAGGCAGCAGTGCCACATTTAGAAAATACTGAATGCTGAATTACTTTTATTCAACATTTCACACCCTCCATTTCATTCAATCCAAATAAACACAGCTTTTAATGCTTTTGTTCAAAGGTAAAAGTACACACAACCTCCGCAAAATGCTTAGCATTTAATGTACAAAATATGACGATGAAGATAAATATTGCCTTATTGCCCACAGAAAAACCCACGCACACATATAAATAATATCCCAATGTTCATAACACATAAGGTCTGAAGGATTACAACATGGCAGCTATGAAACATCATGCATGCCGTGATGGAGGCACCTACTATCTCCATCTAGAGGCTTACACAATTTCCCTTCTACCTCAGAAATAAAATAATAACTAAAAATAAAAACCCTCTCACCACTGAAGCCACTCTAATCTGACTCTGACACAGATGCAAGCCATAAACCGAATAGTTACACAATGTTAAAGAAGGGAATAAATCATTTCCAGACCATAATCAAAGATGCATAAAGAGCTTGAACAAGAAACTGCTCTTGTAATAGGATAAAGAGCAAGCCAGTTTAAATGGGGAGTCTATTAAAGCTATGTAAACAAAGATCACAGCATCGTTCTACATCTTTTTCAAGTAGTATTTCTAGCTGCAATTAAGGAACATCTCTATCATTATGAAGTGATTCATCGTCATTCGTCCGGCCCCACTTCAAACACGCATCCACTTTCTTAAAAACGTTAAATCGGGCTAAAATCTGAACCTTCTTTGTGCTCCAACACAGCGCTCATCTAAGTGATGTCTGCCACAAAAGCTATTTCAAGAATCAAGCCAAGAAAAAGCTACGGAGGTGTAAACAAATCGCCATGTCGCCATGGAGACAAGCCGCTCAAATGTGTTTTCCATACCTACTGCTCTCCCGGTGCTCAGCGAGCATCCCTCTGTGTTGTCGACGCAACGGCAATCCAGAGGCAAAGAGGAAAATAACGGTCCCTTAGTCTGTGGGATACAACTCCGGGGAAGGGAAGGAGCTCAGCACTTACGAGTCATGATGCGAATGAGTGGAGAGCCGAGGCTTTTACTGGCACAGCCAATAAGAGCTGAGTGCCAATGAGAGGAGCAGCCTGCTGGGACTGGCACAGCTGATCCCCCCCTGACACCAGCTGTACCATGAGGACCGATCATGGGAGGGGTGGCTTGTGTCACGCCAGGACGTACCATCCGAGTTCAACCATGGGGGAGAGAGAATGTGTGAGAGGGGGGCGAGAGCCTCCAGGAAAATCAGCTGGCGACATTTAAAAGGTGATTACATTTTGATCCTTACTTGTTAATCCACTATCAGTGTACTCCATTGCAATACTGCCATTACAGAAGGATCCAGGGTGCAAATGAGCCCTCTAAACAACCACAGTCTGATTCAAGACAAGAGATTATCTGGTTATATTAAATAAGGTCGGTCTATAAAGAAGAATTTATTTTACAAACAAATTATTAAATAAGATTCATAAAAATCACTATTTATTATATGTACTTCATTCTTTAAATTTCAATTCACATTATATGAAGAATAATTGAAGATAAATGTCATTCCTGGTTGTCCCTGAAACATACCGTTTATTCTCCATAGAGTGGGTCCCACAGATTAGGGGTTTTGAGAGCTTTGATTGTTTTACAACTCTTTAAAGGTTAAGCAGCAGCTCTATGAAAGTGTCAAACAAATAAATACAGTGGAACTTGTTTATTGATCGTCAGAAAACATGTTATTTCTTACTAATTCAAGGAATAAGGTTTAAAAGACCGTTCCCCCCCCCCCCCCCCCACTTAATTTTTGCACTTAATTTAATGCAAAATGACGAAAAGGTGTGTTGTTTGTGGCTGCAATCATTCAATGTACAGTGGGACATCTGTGCACAAATGGCCCAAAGATCCCAAAATATCCAGAAAATGGACTAAATTTGTCCACTTTAAACGGGCACTTTGGAAAGGACCATCCGCTCACTCCGTTATCTGTAGCTCATTTCACTGGCGCTTTTCCAACAACATGGGCATGTAAGGACACCAACGAAAGGTGTTCAAGAGCCTCTGTAACATGGAGGTAAACAGGGTAAGGACGTGTACTTCGCCTGTTTTAGTTGGTGTTAGTTAATGTTAGCTTGACTTGCTAAACTCAGTGGCTCAGATTATACTCGGCTACGTAGCTGCATTACGGAGGTTTATAGTGTCGGATGAATTCGAGTTCGACTTCGATCACATTTACAAGAATAACGGTACCTCTAAATTTGAGTTTAGCTTATTGCTAGGCTATTGTCATGAATAATGTTGGTTATTTAGCTAGCTAGATACTGTCATAACAGTCAGTCATAACGGTGTTTTACCGCGGCGTTGTTTAGCTGTTGTCCACCAGTGACGTCACGGTCGCGTTCAAGAATTTCCGTAGCGAGCTTGGGTTTTTCCGTCAATTTAATAAAATTGTCAGTTTTAAAGCAAATTAAGCAGTTATTTTCATTTTAATTCATACTTATATCTGTCAGTAACTACAATAATGTGAAATACTCATGGAGGTCCATTAAGTGGTGCTTAGTCTTTAAATGGCAAAAATTACAAACATGATGTGTTTTGATAACGATCATTGTCTATTTATGAGCCAGTTGTTTTTAGTTTCAGATATGTCATTGCTTTACAACACTTTAAACTGCAAAACCTATGAGCAGGAGTTGTTTAGTGTTTTTCAAAGTCAATTCTGTTTAGTTTCAGATCCTCAATCAGCTGCTTAGATAAACCTCCGGCTTAGTGCAAGCAAAAGGCACAGAGATGTTTGAGGGCTCACATCATTTACTGTGCTCTGGAATTGACTACACCTGCCTTGGATTAAGGCCTAACGGTTCAAGTAAGTTGAGAACATGAACAGGCCACAATAAATTAAATCTATGCGGATGTTGTACTAACTTCTTTTCACAAGAGGCGCCCAAGCCTGTCTTCATAAACAATAATGTTTATTAATCAAACTGGGATGAGACATCTGGACAGCTACAGCTTCTTCTCCACTGCAGGGCCAAACATTTTGAGCAAAGAGTAACTGCTCCAGTAGTGTTTACACATGGACACGGTTCCCTGTGGAACACTTACCATGCTTAGCTGAGTTTCTGAGCCCGTGAACCATCCTGGTGGGTTGTCTTATGTTAGCGTAAGGTTTCTCTGACTGGTTCCACTACAGTTGTCTAAGGTACCTGGAAACAGAAACTGTAACTGGGCTCACAAGCTCTGACCAGCGCAGAACAGCGCAACATGGACATGGTAATCGTTTGGGCTTGCAGTAGGAAAGAGGCCAAAGTCTGACAACCTGTAACTATGTTTGTGAAGTCAGTCAGTTGTTGTCATGACCTGGATTTGTTCTACCCTGAGCCCACGTGAATCGGAGAAGTACATTAGAGGCACAATATATAACCGCCATTCCTAGGAAAACCACTATAAACAAAACAAACTCTCAGAAAACCACCAGGACCTGCTATTTACTGAAGGCCATTCTGTTTCATGACATGGTATGGAAACCAGCCAGCAGGATACAGAAATGAGAAGTGAATTTCCTTTCCAGAACTGGAAGGACAGATACACCACAAATGTTACTCCACAACCAGGTTAACCCAGATCACCAGATATGTAATCGGCATGATCACGTAAAGAACCCAGAGAGTTAAAAGTACAATCTACTCTACCCAGTCGCTCTGTGTCAGAAGAAAAGTAGATGATCCCCTAAAGATTGTCTAAACATATGAACTGGGAAACATCTGAAAGAGCAGCCACTGAAAACCACTGAAAAACAGAAAGGGAACTGTCTCTCTTCAGCTTAGTTTCATTGTTAGCACACAGTCATTTTAAGCTCCAATGGCAAATCATTGGTGCTCAAAGGCCAGACTTTTTTTGCTGCAACAGCAAAGACTTTGGAATAATGAAATCATGTTTTTTAATGTATAACATGTCAGTGTAAGATGCACATCATAAAAAAACAAGAGTAAATCTCGGAGGACTGCAGCACTTTCAGAAATCCATTCACAAGATCAAGCCTGGCAGTCAACACAAATATATACAACCTACGGACGTTTTTTTTGCATTCTTTAATGCCTCTACTGAAAATAAACAGAGGAACAGACCATAATATAATCTGTTAAGAGCATCATACAGTGATAAAATGACAGGCCTGGTTCTTAAATAACAGACTTGTAGATTCCCAAGTAGGCATCAAATATTAAACACTTATTAAGTTGGTGTTGTTTATGTTCCATGGAAAGACCTCAAAAGTACAGGCTGCTTTCAAACTTGTCCAAGAGATGACAGGACCAAGACCAAACACCGTGACAAAGCTAGATCTGCATTTAAAACTCACTAATCTAGTCCCTTCTACCACAGGGCTAGTGCCGAATGCATTTGTATGCCTCTATTTCTGTGAAATGACAAGGTCTGAGGTTCACTGCTCTATAAGGGGTCACAGCAAATCAGTACTGATGTGTAGAGTAGAAACTGAAACTTGAGGATAACCCCAACCCCCTAAAAAGGGGGTGCAGGGGTGGCAATAAGCCCAATATAAAGTCGTAACCAATGCTAGTCTGAAACAGTGAAGCCCAAGAGTACATCTCCAGGGTGGTGGTAAGTATTTTGGGCCACAGCCTGTTCTTGAGCAGCATGGTATCCTTGTCCTGGAACACATCCAATGTTATGACTGTGGAATGAAGGGATATTGCTGCAGTGACTTAGCACATAAGACACTAAGGTGGTCAGTGTCTGGCTGTGCTAGATGGCTAATTTTACAGACTGTAGCTAGACTATATTTTGTTTAGACGCAGCTATCGGCCTGTGGCCTGGCTGAAGAAGACATCTACCAAATAAACTTACTTGTTAAGCCTACTGCTCTCCATTTTAAATCACATTAAAAAAATGTAGCACTTAGGAGCCATAACAAACTACAGGGCCAGAGGTTTGTGAATATTTCTTCAAATATTAAGAGTTAGACGGGACGTTCATCCCCCATAACTCTCCAGAAAATGCAGTTCCAAGCCTCCATAGCTCCCAGCTCTTTCTGGAGGGATCCATACCCCTCTAGTCAACACTTGACACTGAACAAGGTGAACTCAGGGTCGTACGCACGCAGCTGGATGATCCAGAGTATCCCATTGTGTTTCATATTTTAAATGGGTGCCTGTTAAAATAGAGCTTAATCCGCTGGTTTTAACGGATGCCTACGAACGTTTTGGGCGTCCAGTGGATGTGAGACGAGCTGAGATGAAAATGCACCTTTCCAAGATACTGAGTCATATCCTTCAGTCCTGAAATCGATGCTGATGGTTTAGAACACTTGCAATGTAGTGTAAGTTTAATATTTACATTCTTTAATAAGAAGGGGACATAGAGGTGTATAAAAACCTCCAGCCAGGGCCAGGAGATGAGACTTCTACTAGTCTAATACCATCTAATAAATGTATAATACCTCTCTGAGTTCTCATACTGCAGGCCAACTCTTACGTCCAATAGTGCTCTTTTACACAACTGTAAATAACAGATAGTAATAGTAAGTTACCTCAGATTATGCTCATAAAAACACACTCCTGGTTCCTACACATTGTGATCTACTCAGTTGATTTCACTCTTTTTGGTGTGACAAACTTCCTATGTCTGTGAAATACTCAGATTCTGACTCTGTTATTTTCTTTCTATAATAACAGGAAAATATGAAGCTGTATAAACCAACACTGGGCCCAGACTGGAGCTGGACACACAGGGTCTATAAGGTTATTCCTTCAAATTGAGCAGGTTAACTGTAAAGAAAGGTAGGCATTTAACAGGCAAGGCTTCTAATTTAATTAATATATATATATATATATATATATCTTAATTTTAAGTAGGCAGAGTAACTACTAGCAGATGACAATTTCCAACGTACAATTACATTAGACAGTGGCTACTACTACTACTACTATCACAATTCTATTAGCAGGCTACTGAGGCTAGCTGCCGTGTAAATGGCTGTGTTTCTGCTACAGACAGTTGGTAAATAAATACAACAAGCACTCCTAGTTCAAGGAAGATTTACCTGAATCCCAAGTGTGTTGTTATAGATCAAAAACCAGCAAAATGCCTGCTTCTGTGGAGCTGTTTTTCGTCCATTTGCGCAGGGACAGAGATGCTATCGAAGCTAACCTAAACCAAACCACAACGCCGAGTTTTTTCCACCTCCACCAGCCTTTTCCTCCCCTTTCCTGAAGCACTCCCTTGACAAAAGCCAAAGCCAATGCTCTGTAGACCGCACCAAATCTATAAAGCACGCACTGAGACGTTTACAGTCTCGGAAAAATGCGAAAAAGCCAACCGAGCTGCCCCCTACTCGGTCCCTCTCAATATCAATGGACAACGTTAACGTTAACTCACCACAGCAGCGATAGGATAAATGTCGGTTAAATCCCGGGCGTAAACACTGGCTCTAAATACGCGGCGTTAACGGCGCTTTCCTTGTCCCCTTTCCGTCCATGACCGACTCAGGACTAGCCGCAGTGTTTCACGTCTCCGCAGAAGGGAGCTAGAAGCCATGTTTAATCCCTGCCATCCCGAACACAACAAACACAGAGATCCCCTCTCTCTCTTCCAGCGCCGCTCAGGCTCTTGGGCGCCCACCGAGCCCTGCTGCTCAGCTCAGGAAAACACACGGGAAACAGCGACACCTGCTGGACGGCTACAGCACTACAGCTCTGCCTGTACACCCCTCACCATACTGTGAAAGAAACACTAGCTAGTATTTTTAGCTTGTAATAGGGAGAATAGGGACTCTGTTGTTGCCACACCGGTCTCAGCACTTGCAGAAACTACACTATGTATCTTTTAGAGGACGACCACTACCACCCTGCCTCACTTCCTTCCACACTGCGAACGCAGAAGGCCAAAACAAAATGAGCTAATTTTACCTAGTGTTCCCTTAATCCAAACCAGTCTTCAGGCTTAGGTCAACACATCTGATCCCTCCCTTTATTTAGAGACACTGTATTTGTTTCACTTCTTTTCTCCTAACGTTACCTGCTGCTACTGTATTAAGCAATAACATACAATCACTGCGCTGGCTACTAACTTTGACTACATTTTTTCATGTGATTTCTATGTCAAAGCAGGTTATGTGTTTACATAATTTAACATTACTCAGTGCTGTCACTGCAATGTCGTTTCTATGTGTGTCAGCCCTGTATTTATTGTTTGTCCTTGAAAGTATTGCACTGTCTGTCCTCATTGTTGTGTCTGCACCCGTGTTCTGTGTTGCACCATGTTCCTGGGGCAACATTCTCTGTTCACTGTGCATGTGTGTATAGCTGGAATGATAATAAAGCCTCTGGAACTTAAAATAACCTGTTAATTCCCTTATGATAAGGTGTCCCGTCAATTTAACAGTTCCCTTAGTTTAACAATTTACATAGCGTCACGCCCACTGAGTAAACCCCTCACAAATTAGTTATAATAATAAGAGACGTTATTTTGGGACCACAAAAATGGCTATACCCTAATATGACCCCAAATCTATGTAATTGAGTCCATTTTCACTGATATTCAATAAATACATAAAATAAACTAATAAATGAATACATAAATATTGTTATTAAAAATCAGACATCAAAACCTTGAAACAAATTTGTGCATTTTATTTTATTTATTTGAAAAAAGAATTCTGAACAACTGTGATGAAGGTCCCAACAGAAAAATACACGTATTGCAGGTAATAACAGCTGTGAGATTCCAAGACTAACATTAACATGGTCTAATGAATTTATTGTACTCTTGTTTGATGCAGCCAGACACTGTGTGAAAGAAGTGCCTCCCAGGTGCCATTAGGTCAGTCACTATCTCTGTGTGGTTCACTTTGGGCAGGAGATACAGGGAAACTGTGATAGAGTGAGACGTGAGAGCCTCTGAGAATTTCAGTGATGACTCCACTGGAACGATGATGTCACTGGTGCCGTGGAGTAATCCAACTGGAGGGACTCTGCAGGAATTGACACAAGGCAAAGATGTCAATGAGGGCTACAGCCATGGGACAAGAGGGTCCATATGGATGCAGTTGTCTCAAAACTGTCTAAAATATAATTTATTCATTCTTTCATTGTCGGTAACCCTTATCCAGTTCAGGGTCGCGGTGGGTCCAGAGTCTACCTGGAATCATTGGTTGCAGGGAAGGAACACAATCTGGAGGGGGCGCCAGTCCTTCACAGGGCAACACACACACTCACACACACACCTACGGACACTTTGAGTCACCAATCCACCTACCAATATGTGTTTTTAGAGCGTGGGAGGAAACCGGAGCACCCAGAGGAAACCCACGCGGACACAGGGAAAACACACTACACTCCTCACAGACAGTCACCCGGAGGAAACCCACGCAGACACAGGGAGAACACACCACACCCCTCACAGACAGTCACCCGGAGGAAACCCACACAGACACAAGGAGAACACACCACACTCCTCACACACAGTCACTCGGAGGAAACCCACGCAGACACAGAGAGAACACACGACACTCCTCACAGACAGTCACCCGGAGGAAACCCACGCAGACACAGGGAGAACACACCACACTCCTCACAGACAGTCACCCGGAGGAAACCCACGCGGACACAGGCAGAACACACCACACTCCTCACAGACATTCACCGGGAGGAAACCCACGCAGACACAGGGAGAACACACCACACTCCTCACACCTGGATAGGGGCTAAAACCCACAACCCAGGGACCCTGGAGCTGTGTGACTGCGACACTACCTGCTGCACCACAGTGTCGCCCTCTAAAATAATCAAAAATAATAATAATACTAAGAAGAAGAATACATGGCATTTGTACAGCACTTTTCAAGAACCAAAGATGTTTACAGAAAACACTAAAGCAGCACTACATAAGATTTGATAAATTTGCTTTAAAAGAACTGTCTTGAAATCAAAACTAGTGGTGGTGGATGGGTGGAATACTGTCAACTGCCAAAAATTACACTGCAGTTTCTGCAGTGTTGAGTCTGGAGTAGCAATGACAGAGGCTCTATTTTCCCTATTACAGCTCAGCGAAGCATCGCTATGATTTTGAAGCTGTTACTTTAGATAAAATCTTACCTAGTGCTGCTTTAAATATGGCACCTTTAGAGCATTGCATCTGTGGGAAAATACATTAAATTGAGTTATTATGTGCTCTGGAAATGTCTTTAAGCAAAAGTTGTATCATTCATGTTGACGTATTTGGTGCCATCGTCACACTTCTGCTCAAACCACCTCACTGATAATACCAGGGGATGAAGTCATTGCAGTTATTACTATAATTCACATTGGCGGCAGGTGGTGGCATTGTGGTTAGTACTTTAAACCCCAGGCTAGCACCGCTGTAGAGTCAGAGACATGTTTAATTATAAACAATGAGTCAATGCGTTCCAGCAGACACCAAGGTACTTGTGTGAATCTGAAAAAAAGGGAAGCTTTTATTTTCAGCACATTTTTTTCAGCAAAACCTTTTTTTTTAAAAACCAACCAATCATTAAAGTGCTACCCACATTCTTAGTCATGAATCATTCATTCTGAAACTCCAAAATCTAATCAGAAGTCCTTAGACATTACAAATTATTAATTTGTAAAAGTGTACATATTTAATAATATATTTATAATGCAACTCCGTTTTGTTTTCAATTAAATGTACTTCAAGATTTTTCTCTATCAACTGAACTCTTGAAGAAACTTGGAGAAACTTCCTTGAAGAATGAAACCCACACAGACACAGGGAGAACACACCATACTTCTCACAGACAGTCACCCGGAGGAAACCCACGCCGACACAGGGAGAACATACCACACTCCTCACAGACAGTCACCCGGAGGAAACCCACGCAG
This sequence comes from Hoplias malabaricus, assembly GCF_029633855.1. Classification (NCBI taxonomy): domain Eukaryota; kingdom Metazoa; phylum Chordata; class Actinopteri; order Characiformes; family Erythrinidae; genus Hoplias; species Hoplias malabaricus. The sequence continues at coordinate 23,716,525 of NC_089819.1, forward strand.
ACACAGGGAGAACATACCACACTCCTCACAGACAGTCACCCGGAGGAAACCCACACAGACACAGGGAGAACGCACCACACTCCTCACAGACAGTCACCAGGAGGAAACCCACGCAGACACAGGGAGAACACACCACACTCTTCACAGACAGTCACTGAATCAACTGAACTCTTGAAGAAACTTGGAGAAACTTCCTTGAAGAATGAACCAAAAGAAAACCTCAAGTGTTGGTGTAGTGTAGTGTAGTGGGTAACCACCCCACTCTACACCAATAACTGTCTTTGGGCAAGACACCTAACACTGCATTACTCTAGCTCTGTAACATGAAAGGACTTGAAGTCCCTCTGGACGAGAGACATGAATATAATAAAGACAGAAACTGTCTTACTTCATTACAAGTAAAGAAGGAGTTCTCCTGTAAAGAAAAGGTAATTTTGGGCATCACCATTGTGTGCCATAGTTTACATTAAAATGTAATTCTCAAGTCCCTTTTTTATAACCATCTTTCTTTCAGTTTGACCGTTGCTCTCTGAAACGCCATCTTGACTAATACAACTCTCTCCTAGCAGGCATCAGTTCCTCTTTACTGCACAAACCTCAAATGGTTCAAAGGTCAGCGGCTCATCTCCTCACTCACAGCTTGCTCACACAAACACATTACACCTGCTCTCTAAATCTTCACTGGCTCCATAATAAATACTGCATTCATTACAAAAGTCCTGCACCTTCTGACTCTCTAATCTAATTTCCTTTTGTTTTAATACTTATCTTGTAATTTGTTGTTTGCTTGGTTTGTGGCAGCTGTGGCCATAAGGTTAGAGAAGTGAGCTTGAGGTCGAAAAGTTGACTGTTTAATTCCCAGGACCGACAGGAAACAAGTTAATCCACGACCAAACCCACAAAACCACTTCTCAGGTGCCTAGGTTGTTGACAGCCCACTGCTCTAGTTGTGTGTGTGTGTTTGCTGCCCCTAGTGTATGTGAAGAATTACTCAGTAGTATATGTTTTTGTATTCACTACCACTAATAGGTTAAATGTAGAGAAGCAATTGCTCTAAGGGGAATAATAAAGTGACACGTCTGTTCTGTCTCCTCACGTGTGATGCTCTGTTTGATCTGTTTAAACTAAACTAGGTGGTATTTTTACCTTAAAGGCTAAGCACCACTTAATGGACCTCCATGAATATTTCACATTATTGTAGTTACTGACAGATATAAGTATGAATTAAAATGAAAATAACTGCTTAATTTGCTTTAAAACTGACAATTTTATTAAATTGACGGAAAAACCCGAGCTCGCTACGGAAATTCTTGAACGCGACCGTGACGTCACTGGTGGACAACAGCTGAACAACGCCGCGGTAAAACACCGTTATGACTGACTGTTATGACAGTATCTAGCTAGCTAAATAACCAACATTATTCATGACAATAGCCGAGCAATAAGCTAAACTCAAATTTAGAGGTACCGTTATTCTTGTAAATGTGATCGAAGTCGAACTCGAATTCATCCGACACTATAAACCTCCATAATGCAGCTACGTAGCCGAGTATAATCTGAGCCACCGAGTTTAGCAAGTCAAGCTAACGTTAAATAACACCAACTAAAACAGGCGAAGTGAGTGTCCTTACCCTGTTTACCTCCATGTTACAGAGGCTCTTGAACACCTTTCGTTGGTGTCCTTACATGCCCATATTGTTGGAAAAGCGCCAGTGAAATGAGCTACAGATAACGGAGTGAGCGGATGGTCCTTTCCAAAGTGCCCGTTTAAAGTGGACAAATTTAGTCCATTTTCTGGATATTTTGGGATCTTTGGGCCATTTGTGCACAGATGTCCCACTGTACATTGAATGATTGCAGCCAAAAACAACACACCTTTTCCTCATTTTGCATTAAATTAAGTGCAACTTCTAGAGTTGTTGTCCACCATCTACGTCACAGGCAAGACGCCTATTAGAGTTTCCCAACACCGTTGGGGGGGGGGGACCAACGCTCTTTTAAACCTTATTCCTTGAATTAGTAAGAAATAACATGTTTTCTGACTATCAATAAACACAAGTTAGGAACTCAAACTCCACTGTATTTATTTGTTTGACACTTTCATAGAGCTGGTGCTTAGCCTTTAAAGTTACAGCTTCACAATCATTGTGATGCTTCACTGACCTGTAGTAGGGAGAATAGAGCCTATGTCATTGCAATTCTGTAAGTTTTGGAGGAAGATAGGAACCCACCCTCCCCTCCCCTCCCCCACTGGTTTCAAGTCAGTGCTGTAAAAGTAAATTGCACTCTGCAACTACAGGGGGAGCCAAGGAGCAAAAACAACAAATCTACATACATCTTTTAAGGCAAATTAAATAAATCTATATAAACATCTATAAAGGCTTATTCTACTAAGTATCAGTTCTCATAAAATCTGCTTTAGTAGTTTCACCCTAGAAAGCCTTATAAAAATTGCCATTTGCTGGAATAACCCTATAAAGAGGCTTATGTAGGGCTCATGTAGCCTAAGGAAATGTGACCTAGACTAAAGTATTAATGTTTTTGAAGTATGGACAATATCCATATGTCCACAAAAATATTCTTCATCACTTAATTCTTAATCATGAGAACCACAAGACATTCTCACTTCTAGCTCAAAGCTCATACCTTTTTAACTGGTTCTTGTTCAGTTTCTGAAGTAGAAGTGTAGGGGAGTAATACTCAAAGTTCTCCTCGCCTTCCATGGCTTTGTGCATCGCAGAGACGTATTCCACCCCTCGCGTTTGCTCATGTTGATAATGGTCCATGACATCGTACACGCCACTCAAACCTGCAGTGGAGAAAGACAATAATAAAATGGCTTCCTTATTCACAGGCAACAAAAGCAACACTGAAATAAGAGTCACTCTCAGCTCTCTAGCAAGAACGGTAAAATAAAAATGGAGTTACCTATCATCCCTTTAATTGAGTTTGTAATTTCTCTCTGCTGGAATTGATCAATGGACAACTCCTCTGCGCATTCCACCAGAAGCAACATGGTCAGGGCACACAGATGAGCTCCTGCTGAATGGCCTATTAACACAATGTTGTCCTACACACAGAAACATAAAGAAAAATATAGACAAAGCTAAATAAGCTACTTTTAGAAGGTACATATTATACCTCTTGCTCACAAGTTACCACAGGTCTGTGTCTTAATAAAACATCTATGACCTGCTTTGGTGAAAATACCACAAGGACCAAACCACATGGCAGCGTTCTCCCCATCTAATCAGCCCTGTTCAAAATGACTTCTTCCAGCAACTGTTCCTTTAAATGATAATGAGCGTCCATTTACCCTGCCCCCAGTGCACAGCAGTGAGTCACCAGGAGCAGAAGCTCTGGTTTTTCACTTGGCTCTTTTTCTTCTCTGTTCTCATGTGTCAGTTTTTACTCAGTGCTCTTATTTAACCTCATTTTTGTGCTCTCACATAAATGCTGGTCCAGTGCTGAGACTGGAATTGAGGGGACAGGACAATTTTAAAGTGCAAGCACTCCACGTTATACACAGCAAAAAATTCAACATTCATTCATTCATTATCTGTAACCCTTATCCAGTTCAGGGTCGCGGTGGGTCCAGAGCCTACCTGGAATCATTAGGCACAAGGCGGGAGCACACACTGGAGGGGGCGCCAGTCCTTCACAGGGCAATAAAAAAATTGAACACCGCAGTTTATCCGATGTTTTCTCACTCAGGCATGCCACAGAAATGGACCATGTGATTTTAATTCACAGTTTACAGAGCCCCTAATTAATATACACATCAACTGATCAAGTCGTTTCTTCACATTTCCCCTTTAAGAAATTCCTTCATTCATTCATTATCTGTAACCCTTATCCAGTTCAGGGTCGCGGTGGGTCCAGAGCCTACCTGGAATCATTGGGCGCAAGGCAGGAATACACCCTGGAGGGGGCGCCAGTCCTTCACAGGGCAACACAGACACATATTCACTCACACACTCACACCTATGGACACTTTTGAGTCGCCAATCCACCTACCAACGTGTGTTTTTGGATTGCGGGAGGAAACCGGAGCACCCGGAGGAAACCCACACAGACAAAAGGAGAACACACCAAACTCCTCACAGACAGTCAACCGGAGGAAACCCACGCAGACACAGGGAGAACACACCACACTCCTCACAGACAGTCAACCGGAGGAAACCCACGCAGACACAGGGAGAACACACCACACTCCTCACAGACAGTCAACCGGAGGAAACCCACACAGACACGGGGAGAACACACCACACTCCTCACAGACAGTCACCCGGAGGAAACTCACGCAGACACAGGGAGAACACACCACACTCCTCACAGACATTCACCCGGAGCGGGAATCGAACCCGCAACCTCCAGGCCCCTGGAGCTGTGTGACTGTGACCGTGCCGCCCCCTTTAAGAAATTAATATATGAGATAACTTCAATATTTTATGGCGACTGCATAATCCCGTGTCTTCATTACACACATAAAAGGCTAAAAATAAAGGAAACCCAAATACTCATAAGCGTGTATAAATGTTTTAACATTCATAGCAGACATTAATCGCTCTCGTAATTGAAACTAATAAGAATCATTTTGTATATAAGAAGTAACAGTAATAACTTGACAGAAATCAGCTACTCACTTTGTCAAGATTGAAGGAATGTCCATTCTCTCTCACCCATATCAGACTGTCACATATGTCTTGAACCATATTTAAAACATTACCCTACGTAGAAGCACAGTTTATAGTAAATGCTTCGGTATGAGTCACATCAGTCTATGGCTGGAATTTCAGAAAGTACAAGCAATGACAAATCAATGAGGATTGAAAACACGCAGCTTACCTTTGGATATATTGAATAATCAGGGCAAATTACAGATGCACCAAGCTCTTTGGCCATTTGCAGAGCAAGGAGACAGTATGTGGACCTCTCTCCTGAGCCCCAGGCTCCCCCATATACAAACACTACCACTGGAATTAGCTCAGTATCTGATGGGTCCATGCTTGGTGAATGGTACAAGTCAAGTTTGTTGCCTCTGCGACCAAAGGTGATGCCCTGTATGCAAGAAAACGGTCAGAAACAAAAATACTGAAAGAGACAGCGTCTCATTTAATCTGTGTAAAAACATCATGTGAGCATTACAAATTAAACTCGAAATAATCAAACGTCAGGATGCAGGATGTATTTTCTGCTGACACTGAAAGATTAAATCATACCGTATGAGGTCCTGTCAGCTTTAATAAAACAAGCCGTCCATATCAGTGCTCTCATGTCTCAGGTTATATGTCTATAACACATTCATTACTGATGATGACAGAAGACGAAAGCCTCTCATACAGGGGCTTACCGGGAAGAAAAAGACTCACCTTCACGCAATGCTTATTATTGTCAGCATTCTTGTACCATGACTTCCACTGGAAATACAGCTTGCTGTACTGCAGATACTTCAGCTTTTCCAGCAGAGCTCTTGTCAAACTATATATTCTCCTAAGGAACAGATTTGTTTGTGTTTAGCTTTGTTTAATGTTTAGTGTTTAGCTTTGTTTAGTGTTTAGCTTTGTTTAGTGTCTAGCTTTGTTTAATGTTTAGTGTTTAGCTTTGTTTAGTGTTTAGCTTTGTTTAATGTTTAGTCTTAGCTTTGTTTAGTGTTTAGCTTTGTTTAGTGTCTAGCTTTGTTTAATGTTTAGTGTTTAGCTTTGTTTAGTGTTTAGCTTTGTTTAATGTTTAGTCTTAGCTTTGTTTAGTGTTTAGCTTTGTTTAATGTTTAGTGTTTAGCTTTGTTTAATGTTTAGTGTTAGCATTGTTTAGTGTTTAGCTTTGTTTAATGTTTAGTGTTTAGCTTTGTTAATGTTTAGTGTTTAGATTTGTTTACTGTTTAGCTTTTTTAATGTTTAGTGTTTAGCTTTGTTTAATGTTTAGCTTTGTTTAATGGTTAGTGTTTAGCTTAGTTTAGTGTTTAGCCTTTTTTAATGGTTAGTGTTTAGCTTTGTTTAATGGTTAGTGTTTAGCTTTGTTTAGTGTTTAGCTTTGTTTAATGTTTAGAGTTTAGCTTTGTTTAATGTTTAGTGTTTAGATTTGTTTACTGTTTAGCTTTTTTAATGTTTAGTGTTTAGCTTTGTTTAATGGTTAGTGTTTAGTGTTTAGCTTTGTTTAGTGTTTAGCTGTGTTTAGTGTTTACCTTTGTTTAATGTTTAGCTGTGTTTAGTGTTTAGCTTTGTTTAATGTTTAGTGTTTAGCCCTGCTTATAGTTTAGCCCTTGTGTTTAGTGTCCCTCTGTCTAGTTTCCTTTAAGTTATTGTAATAAAGCCTCGTGCATATACCTCAATCCCTTACTCATTGACCACTCCTACACACCCCCATTATTATAAGACTAATCTTTCTCTGTTTTAACAAGCTGCCATTTGCACTGTATTAAAATTTCATAATAAACTGACCAATAGAAATGGGCCAAAATGTACTTGGCAAAAAATCTTGTCCCATTACCACCCATTCAAATTGACCATTTAGGAGATCTGTCCATAAAGGGATGGTATGCTAATAATTATTCCAATGTTGATATTACAGAAATGTGATGTGTAGGGAAACAAAGACTCACACGAAGAATCTAGTCAAATCTACTGCAGGTCTAATGCAGGGTATGTTATAAGTAACTGTAGTAAGTAACAATATAATCCCAACAATGAAGAGAAGCTTGTTCATATTGTTGAACCATTTACCTGGGTTTGATGGCCTCTAAATACTTTTTGTAGCCTGGCTTATTGGGCAAGCCATACAAACACTGGACGACCAAGGAGATGCTGTATGGAAGGCCCACAAACAGCACACCAGCAGCCACTGGAAGGGCCACATGGTACTTGACCCCAATCCTGAAAACAAAAATATGTATCAATACTCCACTGATGTGTGTACATTTCAGTGAGATCTGATGATGGTGTTAGGTCAAGGACATAGCTCTAGTGTTTTATAAAAGAGATATTACAAGCTGTATACACACACTTCAATGTCTGTGTCCAGAAAAATTAGGCTCTGGACATGGAATTTACTTTCTGTATACCCATCCTTCTTTTCATGCAGTAGCCACCTTAAAAAACTTATGCTCAAAGGCACTAGGACCCCTACATCTGTCCATAACATAAGTTATTAACTTACATTTTTATATGTAAAGTGCTTCTTGTGGTCGTCGAAGGTTTACCTACATGAGATGGCAGAAAAGAGCAAATACAAGACATCAGGGCAGACATAACTATGGCAGAATAATAAACATGTGAATATCACTTCTGATGGTTTAATCTCTTTAGCTTATAATGAAACATTGTAAGTGTATGGGGAGGGTGGGTTCGAGTCCCGCTCCGGGTGACTGTCTGTGAGGAGTGTGGTGTGTTCTCCCTGTGTCTGTGTGGGTTTCCTCCGGGTGACTGTCTGTGAGGAGTGTGGTGTGTTCTCCCTGTGTCTGCATAGGTTTCCTCCAGATGAATGTCTGTGAGAAGTGTGGTGTGTTTTCCCTGTGTCCGCGTGGGTTTCCTCCGGGTGACTGTCTGTGAGGAGTGTGGTGTGTTCTCCCCGTGTCTGCGTGGGTTTCCTCCAGGTGACTGTCTGTGAGGAGTGTGGTGTGTTCTCTCTGTGTCTGTGTGGGTTTCCTCCGGGTGACTGTCTGTGAGGAGTGTGGTGTGTTCTCCCTGTGTCTGCATAGGTTTCCTCCAGATGAATGTCTGTGAGAAGTGTGGTGTGTTTTCCCTGTGTCCGCGTGGGTTTCCTCCGGGTGACTGTCTGTGAGGAGTGTGGTGTGTTCTCCCCGTGTCTGCGTGGGTTTCCTCCAGGTGACTGTCTATGAGGAGTGTGGTGTGTTCTCCCTGTGTCTGCGTGGGTTTCCTCCGAGTGACTGTCTGTGAGGAGTGTGGTGTGTTCTCCGGTTTCCTCCCACAGTGACCCTGAACTGGATAAGGGTTACAGATAATGGATGGATGGATGTAAGTGTATGATTCTACGTAAGCAGGGTAAAAGGTGAACGGATTCACCGATATTCACAATGTTCCTACACACGTCTGCCAATGCTGATACATACACAGAAACATAAAATACATTTTTTAAAAGTTTTTTTTAATATTAAAATAATTAGGAATGACATCCACCTGAATTAACATCACAGAGAAAGGTTATAATTACTTGGAGTAAAGTGGGTAAAATTCAGAAATGTTTCTTTAGTGTCTGAGTATTTGTGGACACCTGCTTGTCCGACATTCCTCCTAAAGTCAAGTGTATACAGATACATAGATAGTTTGTCTTTGTTTCTGCAACAAGGCCAATAACAGCTTCTGCTCTTCTGGGAAGACTTTACACTAGATACTGAAATATTTCTTTGTATATTTGATGGCATTCAGCTGCAAGAGCATGGGGTCAAGTCCAGATGTTGGATAATGAGTTCTGGATTACAATTATAATTTCTGCTAGTGTTTAGCTATCTCGTGTTTCTGAATCATCGAGAAAAAACTATTCTTAGACATTTAAATGAGCTATTTTATAGAGGAATTAAAGATTGTTTCCCATATCTCTCCAGCCCAGCACTTAAGTCCATATACTTAAATAAATCTGATGATAACTGCTTATAGAATAGTGAATATCTATCATAAACATACGAAGAATATTTAATTACGGTCAGAGGCTTACCGTTTAATTTGAATTACGTTATTTTTACAACTTACCACCACACGTACGAAAAAGGTCAGAAACCACTACAGAAAGCCCACGTCAAAGTGTATAACTTTAACATTTCAGCGACTAACGTTTATAAAAAAGAAAATGGAACATTAGCAGCAAATTAAAGGCAGTTGTATTTCTGTTTAAACCTATTTTCTCTGTGGGAATGAAGGCTTCACCGTACTCAGAGAGAACATATCCGCAATGGCAGTGTATTGTCGTTGGTGACGTAGACTCCGTTTCTTTAAGCTAATTGGTTTAAGTCAGCACGTAGGCGGGACAAGATCTACATTGAGCGTTTCCATTGGCCCGGTGGTCGTCAGTCAAACTTCAACAGGCGAAAATTGAAATTTCTTAGACGTTTACCTGTTTGCACTGATCAGCCATAAGATAATGACCACGCCCTCGTTATATTCACTGTCCACTTTTTTTTTTAGTTTTTTTGTAGTTGTACTGTTTCTGACTGTAGTTCCTCTGTTGCTCCGCCCTCTGTTCTTTAATGGTCAGGACCTACACAGGACCACCACAGAACAGATATTGGGTAGTGGATATATTTGGTTTTTGGATTATTCTCAGTCCAGCAGTGACTCTAAGACGTTTATAATGACAGCAGCACTGTTGTGACTGATCCAAACATAGGAACCAATAAGGATTTTATGCCCAAATAAAAAGATAAGACATTTGACCAGCTGTCGGTCACAGGCCCTTAGAATCACTCTAAGTGTCCCCTATATGGTGACCCTGCATACAACGCACACTAACACAGCACCACCACATCAGTGTACCAAAGTAATTATACACACATTTATATTTTGCAAAATATTCTCAGAAGAAAATCTTATTACTTTTAAATAGATGTGCTAAAATGAACAGGTTGACTTCACTTGTAAACGTACTTAGTTTTTTTTATTTATTTTACATTGTGTTGGGAACATGATTTGGAGAGATGTGCTGTGTTTATTGATTTTTACCTTCTTGTTTTGGACCAACACAGCTCCAGGGACCTGGAGGTTGTGGGTCCGAGTCCCGCTCCAGGTGACTGTCTGTGAGGAGTGTGGTGTGTTCTCTCTGTGTCCGCGTGGGTTTCCTCCGGGTGACTGTCTGTGAGGAGTGTGGTGTGTTCTGCCTGTGTCCGCGTGGGTTTCCTCCGGGTGACTGTCTGTGAGGAGTGTGGTGTGTTCTCCCTGTGTCCGCGTGGGTTTCCTCCGGGTGACTGTCTGTGAGGAGTGTGGTGTGTTCTCCCTGTGTCCGCGTGGGTTTCCTCCGGGTGACTGTCTGTGAGGAGTGTGGTGTGTTCTGCCTGTGTCCGCGTGGGTTTCCTCCGGGTGACTGTCTGTGAGGAGTGTGGTGTGTTCTCCCTGTGTCCGCGTGGGTTTCCTCCGGGTGACTGTCTGTGAGGAGTGTGGTGTGTTCTCCCTGTGTCCGCGTGGGTTTCCTCCGGGTGACTGTCTGTGAGGAGTGTGGTGTGTTCTCCCTGTGTCTGCAGGGGTTTCCTCCGGGTGACTGTCTGTGAGGAGTGTGGTGTGTTCTCCCTGTGTCTGCGTGGGTTTCCTCCGGGTGACTGTCTGTGAGGAGTGTGGTGTGTTCTCCCTGTGTCTGCAGGGGTTTCCTCCGGGTGACTGTCTGTGAGGAGTGTGGTGTGTTCTCCCTGTGTCTGCGTGGGTTTCCTCCGGGTGACTGTCTGTGAGGAGTGTGGTATGTTCTCCTTGTGTCTGCGTGGGTTTCCTCCGGGTGACTGTCTGTGAGGAGTGTGGTGTGTTCTCCCTGTGTCTGCGTGGGTTTCCTCCGGGTGACTGTCTGTGAGGAGTGTGGTATGTTCTCCTTGTGTCTGCGTGGGTTTCCTCCGGGTGACTGTCTGTGAGGAGTGTGGTGTGTTCTCCCTGTGTCTGCGTGGGTTTCCTCCGGGTGACTGTCTGTGAGGAGTGTGGTGTGTTCTCCCTGTGTCTGCGTGGGTTTCCTCCGGGTGACTGTCTGTGAGGAGTGTGGTATGTTCTCCTTGTGTCTGCGTGGGTTTCCTCCGGGTGACTGTCTGTGAGGAGTGTGGTGTGTTCTCCCTGTGTCTGCGTGGGTTTCCTCCGGGTGACTGTCTGTGAGGAGTGTGGTGTGTTCTCCCTGTGTCTGCAGGGGTTTCCTCCGGGTGACTGTCTGTGAGGAGTGTGGTGTGTTCTCCCTATCTATCTATCTATCTATCTAGCTGCAGCTAGAGTGCGCATGCGCCGTTGTGCTCTGGGCTGACCGAGCCCGGGTGGGCGGGGCTATAGCGGAGAGCTACAGTGAAGGGGAGCGAGACTCCGTTTGTTTTAATGGAGTTTAAAGTGGAGAGGTCGGGGTTGCGGTAAAAACAGCTCACAGCTAAAAATGGCCCTCAGCCGCGAGGAATACCGCTCGGAAAACAACGTCTAACGGCGTTTAAATATGAAGCTTGCTTTTCTCCTCGGGCTGAGTGCGCTTTTATTCGCACTGACACACGGGGGTGAGTTACAGCTTCTTCAAACTTTCCTCTAACCTCCAACAACCTCACACAAAGAGAAGAGCTGCTGCAAAGGTGTGCTCTGCTCACATCTCTGCTCTCTTCGTTTGTTTTAGCTATCAGAATTGTCCTGAAAGTGTGTATTTGAGTGGCTACCCTGCTATTTAGGATTAGCATTAATACTGAGAATATATGACACACATTACCTAACTGCATGGGAATTTCAGTTTGTGTACCTCAGTCCACAGGAATACTGTACAGCAACAAATATAACCTTCACTGCTTTTAATACATGTTTCAGGAGTTAAATAAATAATACTCTACTGATAAAACCTATAATGAATAATATATTACACAAATATAATATAGCTTTATCATTTTATGTAGTAAGTGGAGCTCTTTGTACAGCACCTTTTATACAGTGCTGCTCCACAGTGGGTTAGAAAATAAAAAAAAGAAGAAAAACAATGTAAATCAGCTGTAATTAACTGTTAAAAGACACCTGTCGTAAAAATAAAATGAGCAACAACAACAGACATAATATATTGATATGTATTATGAGATATTGTATGATGTCTATGTGGAAATACTTTTATTATGTTATGCCTGTTTTTATATCAGATAAATATAGCATTATTACTGTGCCCTAAAACTCTTTGTTATTTTAATGAATATCTGAATGCTTTAGTCCTAAATGCTATTCATTTTTTTTTAAATAAGGCTAAGGCTGATTACTTAAAATATAAAATAACCAATAGCAACAAAACGCTATAATGGATATAATATCTTCATATTATATATGTCCACCTTTTTCTATATATAGATTTAATAAAGGATATATTACTGTATATTATGTGTCAGGAATTTTGCCTGGAAATGTTTACACCAATAAGTAAATGTTAAAAGGTTATCTGTATAAAATAAATCATATATTATATTTATAGCCAAACTGTCTGATAACAGCAATGTGTCATCACTGAACTCACAAAAAAAGAAGATTTATATCATTTCAAATTATATTACTGCTGCCAAAATGCCTTGTAGCTCCAAATATGTTTATATAATATTTATAGGAGAAGGAACACAATGTTTAAACTTTAAATGTAAGTGAATATAACAAGATTCTTATGGATTCGTATGGTTTATTAACTGTCAATAACTATTTTATACCCACAATGAGACAAATAAAACAAAATTGTTGTTAAATGATAACATTAAATATATAATGATTTCTGTTAATAAACATTGTGAAAGTATTGTGATCTGTTATTTATGGTAGTTATCACGTTATTAATCTTTGCAAATTGGCACATGCCTTATTCACATATTTCAGATATTTTTCCTACAGCTGGACAGAGCTATGCGCTCACACAGTCACCACAGAGTCAGACAGGGTCTCTAATCTCGATGACATGACGAGCCCTGTGTTCGTCCTCCTGTCTCTCAGCCTCTTGTTTTTCATAGAAATAACTTCTTTGGCTCAGTGCTCTCCACTACAGCTACATGACACAGACAAAGTATTACTTTACAGTGCATATTTAAGCAGTAATGCACTGGAAAGTCAACACTGTAAACAAGTGCAACGGTGCCTTTGGATTGGCACACAGGGGTGGTGGTTCCTATTTTTAAAAAAGGGGACCGGAGAAAGTGTACTGATTATTGTGGCATCTTCTCAGCCTCCTGGTGAAAGTCTATACCAAAGTGCTGGAAAGGAGAATCCGTCCGATAGTTGAACCTAGGGTTTTGGAGGAACAATGCGGATTTCGTCCTGGCCGTGGAACCATGGACCAACTCTTTACTTTTTCACAGATGATTGAGGGAGTGTGTGAATTTGCAACTCCACTCCATGCTTTGTGGATTTGGAGAAGGCAAATGACAGTGTTCCTCGAGAGATTCTGTGGGAGGTGCTGCGGGAGTATGGGGTGCCAGGGTCGCTCCGGACTCCGGCATTGGACTCCGTCAGGGCTGTGCCTTATCTCCACTCCTGTTCCTGATATTCTCCACTTTATCTCCACTCCTGTTCCTGATGTTCATGGACAGGGTGGCGAGGCATAGCCTGAGACAGGAAGGCTTCCGTTGAGGGGCTCAGGAGGTGGCATCTCTTCTGTTTGCAGACGATGTTGTTCTTATGGCTTCTTCGCACGGAGGCCTCCAGCGTTCACTTGAGCAGTTTACAGCCGAGTGTGAGGCAGTCGGTATGCGAATCAGCACCTCCAAGTCTGAGGCCATGGTTATCTCCTGGAAACAGATGGCATGCTCCCATCAGGTACGGGGTGAGAACCTACCCCAAGTGAAGGAGTTCAAGTATATCGTGTTCTTACTCATGAGTGATGGGAAGAGGGATGGTGAGATTGACCGTAAGTCAGGTGCAGCGTCTGCAGTGATGCAGTCACTGTACCGGAACGTTGTGGTGAAAAGAGAGCTGACGTCCCCACTCTCACCTACGGTCATAAGCTCTGGGTAATGACGGAAAGAACGAGATCGCGGATACAAGCGGCCAAAATAAGCTCTCTCCGACGTGTTGCTGGGCGTACTCTCTGTGATCAGGCGAGGAGCTCAGAGTAGAGTCGCTGCTCCTTCGCTTTGAGAGAAGTCAGTTGAGGTGGTTCGGGCATCTGAAGAGGATGCCTCCCACTGGAGGTATACCAGGCACGTCCAACTGGAAGGAGGCCCCGGGGTAGAGCCAGGACACGCTGGAGGGGTTATATCTCCTGGCCGGCCTGGGAACGCCCGGGGAACACCCAGGAGGAGCTGGTGGATGTTGCGGGGTGACAGAGACGCATGGGCTTCTTTGCTCGCCTTGTTGCCACCGCGACACTGAAATGGATTAAGGGGCAAAGATCATGATGATGATGATGATGATGTTTGTTATTATAGTGTGCTGTGAATGTTGGGAGCTGATGTCCTTTCATAACAGTTCATTGTTTAAAATAAGCTCCTCTAATAAGTTCAGATAGAAGTGCCCTGGTGAAATGAACTTCATCATCAAAATCTGTGATAAGTGAAGATGCGCACACAGTCCTTAATAAACAAAGGCGTGTTCTGTTTGAGTGTTCTCTCTGTGTCTGTTTGAGTTTCCTCCAGATGCTACAGTTTCCTCTCACAGAAACATGTTCCCCAGATGTGAGTGAGTGTGTGACAGAGTGAGTGGCCAGGTGAGTGTGCGAGTGACTGGGTGAGTGTGTGATAGTGTAAGTGACTGGGTGAGTGTGTGAAATTTTTCACAGGTGTGAGTGACTGGGTGAGTGTGTGAAATTGTTCAGAGGTGTGAGTTTGTGAGTGACTGGGTGAGTGTGTGAGTGACAGGGTGAATGTGTGAGTGACTGGGTGAGTGTGTGAAATTGTTCACAGATGTGAGTGTGTGAGTGACTGGGTGAGTGTGAGAGTGACTGGGTGAGTGTGTGAAATTGTTCACAGATGTGAGTGTGTGAGTGACTGGGTGAGTGTGTGAAATTGTTCACAAATGTGAGTGTGAGTGACTGGGTGAGTGTGTGAAATTGTTCACAGATGAGTGTGTGAGTGACTGGGTGAGTGTGTGAAATTGTTCACAGATGAGTGTGTGAGTGACTGGGTGAGTGTGTGAAATTGTTCACAGATGTGAGTGTGTGAGTGACTGGGTGAGTGTGTGAGTGACTGGGTGAGTGTGTGAAATTGTTCACAGATGTGTGTGTGAGTGACTGGGTGAGTGTGTGAAATTGTTCACAGATGTGTGTGTGAGTGACTGGGTGAGTGTGTGTGTGACTGAGTGAGTGTGTGAAATTGTTCACAGGTGTGAGTGACTCGGCAGGTGTAAATGTGTGAGTGTGTGGGGGACCCCATGACGGACTGGTGCTATGTCCAGGGTGTGTTCCTGCCTTGCACCCAAAGATTTTGTCTAGGTTCCGAAACCATAATGAACCTAAACTGGTTTAAACAGTTAAAGAAGATAAAATCAAAGTGATTGGTTACAGAGTTCGGTTATTTTTAAGTTACAACTTATTGGATTTCAGCGTTTAAAGACAAAATGTATCTCAAAACAGTAACTTTACAGAAGAAAAAAACCATTTACTTAACTTTCAGTGGAAGTCAATGCAAAAACATTTAATTTCAAGCAATTTTGGAGCATATCTATTGGTCCATTCATCATGAAATTTACACATAATACGGAGGACAGCTGCGGTGTCAAATAAAGTTGTAGAATTAAATTCCAAAAATATGGAGATACATGTATTTCTTTGAAGAGTGCCGACATATTCAGCTTTGTGGGCCAATTATACCATTATAAAAACATGGTATTACCATTTTATAAACAATGTTATGCATTGACCTAGCTCATAAAGACTTATATGCTATTTTTTTCTTGTAATTCTTTCTTTTATTTTTCTTAAGATCTCCTTTATTACATATGGGTGGGTTTATGAACAACAAAGAGTCACAAATCCCCTCTGTGTTATGCATCATAAACCTTCAGCTTGAACGAGTAGCGCTTAACTGCTGTACGTTGGACCACGTAAATATAAGTAAATGTATAGGTTTTTGTGAAATCACACAAATGGGCTGGGTTGGTGGACGTACACTACTGTAGAACGCCTTTAAATTCTGGATGACTATCCATCCATCCATCCATCCATGCTAAATGAAATGGTCCAAGTGAACAAGTCAATAATTAAGAAGGCCCTGGAGTGTTTAAGCAGTGTTGAGGAACATTTGCAGAAGGGTAAATGAGAGTGCAGACACATTATGGGGTGATTACAGGGCCTGGCATAGGGTCAGAGAAGAAACAGCTGTCACCAGGGTCTCTCTTTATGAAAAACAGGGTCGAGAGCATGTGTCCAGGTCAGTGTTACATGCTGGGAACGGGGTTTTGTCAGAGGGAAGCATGCCAGCGCATGCCCCAGTGTATACTGTGTTCCTCCATGGTGCCATCAGGCCTGTAGCATTTAGCTTCAGTTTATTTATTTAATTTTAAGGCTAATAGCTAATTCCTAAGCTGAAAATTTGTATAAAGGTTTAATGTTATTTTTTATCTTTGAATCATCAACATGACCCTATTAACAAGCCCTTAATATTCTCCTCTGCTTCAGCCTCCTTCTACGGTGATGGGTTCGTGCAGTTAAAGGCAGTGGAGTCGCTGAGTTATAACACGCTGCATGTTCGTTTCCGCTCCTCCAGCCAGAACGGCGTACTCTTCCTGGCCGCGGGACAGAATGCTTACATGCTGCTGGAGCTGACCTCCGGACGACTGCAGGCAAGTCACGAACACCTCGGAACTCACACACTGCACCACTGATGCTGTTCCAGACACGCATTACAACTCTCCAGCTGCTGGGGGATGTGAGTCACTTCATGCAGCTCATTACAGTCAAGTCAGGTGGATGTACAACTCAGAGAATCTGAAGAAATAGATGGATCAGGCATTGGTGGTAGATTTAGTGCAGACCTTCAGAATCACTCTAAGGGACAAGTTCATTCTTTCATTCATTATCTGTAACCCTTATCCAGTTCAGGGTCGCGGTGGGTCCAGAGCCTACCTGGAATCATTGGCCGCAAGGCGGGAATACACCCTGGAGGGAGCGCCAGTCCTTCACAGGGCAACACACAGACACACACATTCACTCACACACTCACACCTACGGACACTTCTGAGTCGCCAATCCACCTACCAACGTGTGTTTTTGGACTGTGGGAGGAAACCGGAGCACCCGGAGGAAACCCACGCAAACACAAAGAGAACACACCACACTCCTCACAGACAGTCACCCGGAGGAAACCCACGCAGACACAGGGAGAACACACCACACTCCTCACAGACAGTCACCCGGAGCGGGAATCAATCCCACAAACTCCAGGTCCCTGAAGCTGTGTGACTGTGACACTAACCCGCTGCGTCACCCCAAGGGACAAGTTGCTCACTGTAAAAGAAAAACAATAAAATTTACGGTAAAACAACAACTGTGGTTGCCAAATTTTCACTGTAAAATATATGATCAAAATGTATATGACATTATAGCATTATTTTTGGCAATCATACATTTTACGTTCAATAACTGTTTTGTTTACAGTACTTTTCTGTTAAAAAACAGATATAAATCGTAAAATACCCCATAGTATTTACATAAAAAACAAAGAAACATCGGTTTGCCATAAAATTAACATGTAAATAGTGTGACAAACAAGAAAATGGAGACGGAGGTATAGCCATATTTAAATATAGCCAAACAGCATCCTATATATAAGGAGGAAAGAAATGTGTCGTATCTGGGCGCCACACTACAGCACTCGGAACACAGGCTTATGGTGGACTTTCCTGACCAACACACATCTCTTCACAACACACACACACACAAACACACACACACAAATACACATGATAATCATCCCAATGCAACAAAAAATTAAAAAGACAGAGAAAAACAAAGAAACTCTGAAAATCACAGAAAATATGAAGCAGCAAGGCATGCTGGGAGCTTGCTAACTATTCTCAGCCCCTGCCAGTCCTTGAACACTTGTACCGCCCCTAATGATTTGTACATTTAACAGTGAAATAATGTATTTTTTTTACAGTAAAGAGATGTAAAAATTAGTGTTTTGGCCGTTTACAGTCATTTACTGTCGTAGTTTTACAGTTTTTCACCGTAAAATTTGCAGACATTTTTTACAGTGTACACAGCTGTTGCTTAACGTTTAGAGAACTGGGATTGGGACTGGAAGGTTGCTGGCTTGATTCTCACGACGAACTGTGGGAGTGAAGGAACATTGCTGTCCTCCTCCCTCAACCCACAACTGAGATGCCCTTGAGCAAATGGCCTAATCTCCATACATGAATTCCAGGTGAAAAATATTCACCTGCAAAGTTATTGTGGGATGCCTGGGTCTGAGAATATGCCCTAAATGTAAATATAGAGATCTGAGGTCAGGTACTGATATTGGATGGTGCCGTACCACTCCTGAGAACACAGTTCCACTGCTTTATATTCCAGTACTGTGGGGTCCAATACTTACACCCCTAGATGATATTAGCTTGGGGAAATTAACACAGTGGCTGAGTAATAAAAATAACAGCTGAGCAACACAACCTTTTTTATGTGGGTTTTCTGCTTCATATCTTTAGCCCAAATCTCTGCTCTTGAGTCTTATGCTACATTATACGGTTTATATTAGAAGCCCTGTGCTCACACTATTTCAGACGCTGAAGAATGTGAGCTATGATGGCATCGCTAGAGAAGGAGATACATTTAGTGCTGGAAGACTTGCTTCTGAGGCCCTAATAAAGGCTGCCTACTGTAGCAGTGTCAGAAGAAATCAGCAGGAGAACTACAGATGCAGAGGAGCTTTTGTACCACAGAAAGGATTTTACTTGTGTTTATTTAAGTGTCAGTCAAGTGAAAAGCTCTTCTCTGGACATTGTCCAAGGGCAGAATGGACAAAAAGGCCACTGGTCTTAGCTTTGTATGTATTTGGCAGATTCAGAAGCTAAGCACTTTTGTCGGATCATCTCAGGATGCACAGAATTTACGGCTAACCACTGCTCGGCTCGGATGCCCTTGTCTCTGAAGGCATCTCAGTTTGGCTTTGCTTCCTCTTTACAAAAGCTCACAGCTATTCAACAAGCCTTGACAAGTCTGTCTCAGCCTGACACACTTATTAAAATCTACCGGGAAATGGTGTTCTTTGCTATGTCAGAATGCCTAATGCATTAATGGAACATCTTAACTTGTATTTGCACTCGTCGTTCATTTCTCTGCACCACATATAGAGAAACGGTTCATTAGATTTTGGGTCGATACCAATAAGCATTATGTGTCATGTACATATTCACCTCAGAGCACTGGACCTGCGTTTATCTGAGGGAGCGAAGACGAGGTTAAACAGGGCGAGACAAGAAAAATAAGAGAACAGGGCAAAACCAGCAAAAATGTGATCTATAGGGAAGAGAACAGAGCTAAACCGGTAAAATCATTCCTTATCATTTAAAGGAGCAGGCGGTGAACAGGGCTCTTTAGAAAGTGTAAGTGTAAGTGTAAGAATAGTGCCGTGGGGCTTGATCCATGTGGTATATTGAACAAAAGCATATCTCATTCCTTTTGACTATGATCCCAGAACTGTGATATATCCCTTTTCTGCTCTTCTGGAGTACAGTACACCTATCATCAGATATCTAATCATCTATCACTTCTAGATGTAAAAACGAGGCTGTCGATCATTAAATAAAAACAAATTGCACAATTTTCTGAGGCTAATAGCGATTAAATACCTTATTCATTCTTGAGACTGAAGCTTTTAATAATGGATATTTAAATGTAAAATAAAATAATCAATGTAAGATAAACACAATGTTATTGTATTTATATTATTAGTGTTTTTATTAAATCAATTGTCTTTGATTTAAAAAAATTAATCACAAAAAAAAGTTAAAAAAGCTAGTACAGTGGAACCTCTACTAACAAATTTTCCAAGATACGAACCGGGCATTTGAATATTTTTTGCCTCCACCAACGAACCTGAGCCTCCGTGGAGCCGGCGGCTGGAAATGGCCACTGACCCCAATCGGCGAGTCTCCCAGCATGCCCAGACTTGAGTGAACGTTTAAGATTAGCAAATTGTAGCTTTAGCAATGTAGCATTAGTGTAAATAGCAGACATCGAAATTCGTGCTAAGTTAAGCCGTATCTACGATTCGTCTCCCCACATTCACCACCTACTCTCCGTTATTCCACCCACCCCCCACCTCCCGTCATACAGCCAGTGCCTGTGTTACTCCTCCAGCCAGTCATTTATTACTGTTACCACTGTATTTCTCTTATTTCTCTTTTATTTTTAGTTACGCTACATGTATTTTTTTTACTAATTTGAGAGTGTTGTAAACATATATCAGTGCAAAAAGGGTGACTTTCGGGGCGGGGGCTGGAACGCATTAATTGCTTTTCCATTATTTTAAATGAGGAAAATTGACTCGAGAAAAACAAACTTTTCTACTTACGAACCGGGTCACGGAACGGATCAAGTTCGTAAGCAGAGGTTCCACTGTACATGTATTATTGGGAGGGAGATAAATGTGTAGTGTGATATCCATGACATACTGGCCAGAGGAAACCCTTCTTTTTTTAATTTATTTTAATATCTCAGTGTGGTTTTGGTGATTTTTGGTGATTTGCTGAGTAAAAGTGTCAGGGAGAACTTTAGCCTCAGACACAGAAGCTTTCATGGAGCCAATTGATGCTACATCATACAAAGAGAGGAGAGAGAGAGAGAGAGAGAGAGAGAGAGAGAGAGAGAGAGAGAGAGTTATGATAATTAATATTTGTTTCAGCATAAATAGAACATAACCTTCCTTTCTGAACTCAACAGCTGTGACGCTGTGCTTACATCACTAGTTAAAACAACTAATATGTCACTAGGCTCCATAAAAGAGAGTGACTTTGTGTCCAAATTTGGTAAAACGATTAATTAGCGTTACAAAACCCTGTATTAAATTTCCACATGTGTTAACGCATTCATTTTGACAGCACTAACACAAACACACACTTATTATGAATATAAATAGTGATATGTCATTAATTTATGTGAATTCTGCACAGTATTTTACATGTAACTGACTTTGTGCTCTTGGTTTTAAAGCACATTTGAAAGAAGCATAATATAATCTTTCTATTGTTTCTACATGTGTTTTTTCAAACACTGATTTCTTCTTTTTCATCCGTAGGCCAGACTGGAACTTGGCTCTGGAGAGCGGGTTCTGCACTCAGACAGAGGAAACCAACTGAATGATTTGGCTTGGCACACAGTAGACCTTGTCCATGACCGCAATAATGTCAGCTTAACTGTGGACAAGAGTTTCCAGACCAGCCAGACTCTACCACGCTCACATCAGGAGCTCAGTATCACAGACGGCCTATATGTTGGTGGGACAGGGGGCTTGGATAAGGTCTATCTCCCTAGTGATCTCACTGGCTTCCGCGGCTGCCTCGATGAAGTGCTGTTTAATGAACACAACCTCCTCTCATCACTTAGGCCCTACTCTGGTTTGAAGAATGTTTATGAGGTCTCCCTCGGATGCAGTCCTCAGTTCTTTGCTACTGAACAAGATGCAGTCAGTTTTTTCAGCTCCAGGGCATACATCTCACTTCCTCCATGGGCTGCACAGCAGGAGTGGTCTCTTGAGTGCTCCCTACATACCTCAGCTCAAGAGGGTATCATTATGTACAATTCAGCTCGACAGGGCGACTTTGCTGCCATGGAGATTCGTGAAGGGTTGCTAGTTGCAATGGTAGGGAGAGATGGAATGAAAACAGAACTACGCTCTCTAACTTTCGTCAATGACCAGAAGTGGCACAGTGTCAGACTTTACTTCACTTCCAAAAGCTTACAGCTCACTGTAGATGGAGAGACTGTGAAATCTAGTATCAGCTCAAGATCAAAGGCCCTGCACCTGAAAGGCTTTCTGTTCCTCGGGGGAGTCGATGATAGCACTCGCTCTGAAGCGAGAAAAGTGGGTCTCTCTTCTGTTGCCGGAAAGCGCATTAAAGGTGGGTCCTTCAAGGGCTGCTTCAGAGACATCAAGGTCAGTGGTGCTTCAGCAGGGCTCCCCAGTGCTGTAGTCACCAAAGACATCTCGGTTGGCTGTGAGCCTGAGAAAGAACCTGAGATTATGACCACTCTGAGTCCAGCCACTGTACCTCAGACCCTTGCTGTCTCTGTCACTCAATTACCACCTTTAGATATGTCCACTCTCGCAAAGGGTCTCGTCAAAAAATATGGACAGAACTTCCTTCAGCTCAGAAACCTTGTGGTGCCCGAGGGTGGACGTGCATCCCTGGATTCAAAACACATTAAAGTGAACTTGGACTTTAAGAAACTTGGCATTCGCCAGTCTCAAATCATGTTTAGAATCGAAGAGCAGCCAGTGCATGGTCAGCTTAGGTTCGATGTGGACCAGGAGCAAGAAGAGAATACTTTTAGTATGCTGGATCTCTGGCATGGCCGAGTGATCTATATCCATGGAGGTTCTGAAGACCCACAGGACTACTTTATGTTCTCTGTCTTCTCCAGCAGCAGAAAGGAGACACCAAGCTACCTGAAAGGACATAGGCTCTACAGATTCAATGTGACAGTGACACCAACCAACGATGCCCCCGAGTTAAGCCTACCTGAAGGAAATCTCTTTGTCCTGCTTGAGAACTCTAAGAAAAAGCTAACCACGGATGTACTGAAGGCTGTAGACATAGACAGCAACTTTACAGACCTGGTCTACTCAGTGCTGGGGAATCTCAATGCAGACGCTGGTTTTTTGGAAACTGAAGATAACCCAGGTCAGGCTATCACTACCTTCCCTCACTCAGCTTTAGAAGATGGAAAGATAAACTATGTCCACACTGGAGTGAGGAACTCAAGGATCGTGTTGAGAGTGAGCGATGGAGAGAAGGTCAGCAACACAGTGGTTCTGAGAATTATGGCTGTGGGATTGGTATACAGTGTCATGAACAACACTGGGCTAGAGGTCACTCAAGGAGAAATGGCTCTGATAAGCAGCGCTCATTTAGCGGTACGGACCAATGCGGTGAGACAGGTGGTGGACATTCGTTACGATGTCACCGAGCCACCAAAATTCGGTGAACTTCAGAGACTTCATTCAAGTGGAGAGTGGAAGTTCACTAACTCGTTCTCTCAGAGAGTTTTAGAGAAGGACCGCCTGAGGTATCTCAGCACCTTTAGAGATGTTCAGTCTGCCAGCGTTTCAGACCACTTCAAATGTAAAGTCACGGTTGCTGCTAAAGCCACAGAGGAGCTGGTTTTTGCCATAAGTGTCAAGTGGGTAAATTACACAGTGGAGAGGAATGAAATCATTGAGATGGACAAAATCAGGAGAGTGGCAGTTGATTCCCAGCATCTGTTTGCAACTGCACAAGGGGTGATGCTACATGAGGATGAGCTTTTTTTCAGGCTTCTCTCTACCACCCAGAAGGGGATGTTGTTGCTGAATAATGAGATGTTAGAGGTCAATTCCACTTTTAGTCAGAGGGATATCACAGACATGAAGGTGGAGTATCAGTTGGTGGACAGACCATACGAGGACACAAAAGACATATTTAATTTTCAAGTGTTCAGCAAGCATGCTCACTCAGGCACTCATGTATTTCACATAAACATCAAGGCAGACATCAACAGCATTTATGTAAGAAACAATGGTCTCTCAATCCTGGAAGGAGAGAGCAAACTCATCACCAAAAAGGATTTGTTTGCTGAGACTCTGAGCACAAAGGAAATGTACTACACCATCACCAAGGGCCCGAAACATGGCAAACTGACCCGCATCAACCTCTCGAACTCCACCAAGAGCTACGACCGGCTAGTCTCTTTCACCAATCAGGATATTTTAGAAGAGCGCCTCATGTACGTTCATGATGACAGTGAAACGACTCATGATCAGTTCACATTCATAGCTTCGTCAAGTCCCGTGGCAAAGATCTCGGTGAGTGAAGATGAGGTTGGATTCAAAGAAGGCATGTTCGACATCTCCATACAGTTAGTGAATGACGAAAAGCCTGTTCGTATCGTGGACCAGGTTTTCCATGTGGTCAGAGACGGACAGAGGCTGCTGACCCTGGATGACCTGTGCTATCACGATGCCGACTCCGACTTCAGCGATGGGCAGCTTGTGTACACTCGCCGTGGCATCCCTTTGGGAGATCTGGTGCTGGTGAACGACACTTCTCACAAGCTGTACCAGTTCAGCCAGGAGGATCTGGAGCAGAAACGAGTGTTGTTCATCCACCGCGGCGTGAGCTCAGGGCGCTTTGTGCTGTTTGTTTCAGACGGGAAGCACTACGTCTCGTCTCTGTTGGAAATCGTTGCTCATGACCCATACCTGAGGGTTGCGAACAACACAGGTCTTTTGGTCCAGAAAGGGCAATCCAAGACGTTCAGCAGCACCAACTTCAGCGTGGTCACAAACCTGGACATCAGAGAAGACAGAGAAATAACATTCAAAATACAAGAGGTGCCAAAACACGGCGGATTGTTTTTAAAAGACAAGAAAGTGGAGTCGTTCACGCTACACGAGCTGAGGAATTCTTTGCTCTGTTATCGACATGACAACAGCAGGAATTTGGCTGACTTTTTCTCTGTGGAGGTGAAAGCGAAAGGCCTGCGTCTAGAGGCCAGAATTAACGTGAAAGTGTACTTGGAAAGCCATCAAAGGCCACCTGTCGTTCTTCACAACAAACCACTGCTGGTAGAGGAGGGCAGACCTGTGAAGATTGAGCGCAGTAAATTTGAGGTGAAAGATTATTGCATAACAATAATTTTGCATCAATGTTTTATCATTCTACCCTTCAGTGAGCCAGAGGGGAAGTGCACTGTAGTTCTTCCCAACATTCCTGCATAATTATATTGTGAGGAGGTAAACAGTCATCCAGAGTTTTTTGATGTGGAAAGAGTAAATGATTGGGTCAGAATTGCTCACGGTTGTAGCTCCCAGAGCTCTGAAGAATTAAATAGCAGTCATTAAAAACATAGTTATGAATGCACCGCTTGAGGCATGAGATATTGTCTGACATTTTCAAAGGAGAGTGTATTTGTGAAGGGTATTGGAAGGAAAAACAAGTCTAGAATAAAAAAACATTTTTAGATGCAAAGCATTTTGATGGAATTAGGCTTGTAATTTACTACTCATTCAGACAGGCACTGTCACTTACATTTATACTCACTTACTCACTCAGTCACTCACATACATTCATTCACATTCATTTTTATTTACTCACTAATGATATTAATACTAATTACTAACGATAATAACATGGCGGAGGCGACACAGTGGCGCAGCAGGTTAGTGTCACAGTCACACAGCTCCAGGGACCTGGAGGTTGTGGGTTCAAGTCCCGCTCCGGGTGACTATCTGTGAGGAGTGTGGTGTGTTCTCCCTGTGTCTGCGTGGGTTTCCTCCGGGTGACTGTCTGTGAGGAGTGTGGTGTGTTCTCCCTGTGTCTGCGTGGGTTTCCTCCGGGTGACTGTCTGTGAGGAGTGTGGTGTGTTCTCCCTGTGTCTGCGTGGGTTTCTGCTGGGTGACTGTCTGTGAGGAGTGTGGTGTGTTCTCCCTGTGTCTGTGTGGGTTTCCTCCAGGTGACTGTCTGTGAGGAGTGTGGTGTGTTCTCCCTGCGTCTGCATGGGTTTCCTCCGGGTGACTGTCTGTGAGGAGTGTGGTGTGTTCTCCCTGTGTCTGCGTGGGTTTCCTCCGGGTATACTATAGTGGGAATACTGCTATTCTTTACATACTCACTCACATATAAGGCTTGCTCCACAAGGAGGTGCTATAGTGCTTCATGTCAATGACACTTTGAATCCTTGTTTTGGATTGTGTTGCATTAAACACTACCTGATAATGATCAACATTAAACTTAGAAGACACTGTTTGAAATAGGTTTCTCTACAGTGAACCATTTAATTTTAAACTCTTTGAAAATTTGATTTACACTCACTTACGGTGATATTTTGAAATACTGGTGGAATTTTTCCTTAAACTAAATTATAGTTTAGGTTTATGATTATGTTACAAATTTTAGCCTCTGAGACTGATTTTAAAATACAAATGTCCCTTGTTTTGTGGCCTTTATTTTCCAGGTCACTCATGATGATAATTTGCCGTCAGAAATCATCCTCGGTCTCAGAGCTGCTCCATCAAATGGATATCTGCGTAGAGTTTTGGATGATCGGTACCAGGGAACTCAGGAGAGACCTTTGATGAACTTTACACAGCAAGACATCAATGATGGTCACATCCAGTATGTGCAGGTGACCCCTGACCAGGTCAATGACACTTTTATTTTGGAGGCCAGCAATGGAGTTGCAGAAGTCAGCAGTATCACTTTATCTGTGGATATCATCCCTCGCTTCATTCCCGTGGAGGTCACTAACATCACTCTGAAAGAAGGAGCATCCAAGGCTCTCACTGAGAAGACCGTCCGAGTCAGTAATCGGCATTTCTCAGGGCTTCACTTCGTGTACTACGTCTCCGAGGGACCCCTGCACGGCCGCATTGAGAATTCCCGTTTCCCAGGGATACCCACCACCTACTTCACCAGGAAACAGGTGATGGATTTGTAAAGGCAAGAAAAGAGAAGGGTTTAGTTTTAATCTGTCATTAGTTAATTGAAAATAGCTGAAGAATTTAAGGGAACACGGTTCTGGAAAACAGCCCTGTTCTGATAGGCCGGTTTTGTCGCCTGTTCCTTTAAATAAAAACAAGCCACTCGCTGTTCACCCTGACCCAGAGGTCTCGTTTTTAGTTGTTTTTGCTTCATTATCCTTCTCCATCCTTGTTTTTACTCAGTCTTCTTATTTCTTGGCGCTGGCTGTGTCTGTTTTGCTCAGTTTAACGTCGTCTTTGCGCTCTCACATAAGCGTGTGTCCAGGGCTGTGATTGGAGAGACTCTGGCAAGAGGGCGGGATCATTATAAATTGTATTCCCTTCACGTAAGAAACCACAGAATTGGATTTATAACAGCTCGATTTATCCCACGTTTCCCGCCCACAGAAACCTGACTGGGTGTTCTTATTTCACAGTGCGTGGGTTGGTAGGCTCCCAATTCTCAAATGAATGTGAACATGCACCGAACATGTGATTCTTTTCTTAAGGTTTCCCCTTCCAAATCATATAAGTGCTGGATGTTAGCTGCATCTAACGTCTGTGCAGGAATCTGTGTAGCTGTTTCAACATCAAGGAATACAGAGCTCTTAATGAGTAACCATCTCAGTAGTTGTACATTACACTGTTAAGTCACTGTAAGTTAAGTATTGTCAAAGGGGTTAAGCATTCTGATCTTAAGAAGTGGAGAAAAATGGATGCTGGAAGCCAGAGAGGAATGAAATAAATAAGTGAACAACCAGTTTAACCACAGTATCTAATTTACTCATGACTTATTTCATTTCTTTGCCGCAGGTGGAACAGGAGTTTATCTACTATGTCCATGATAACTCTGAGACATTAGAGGACCACTTCACTGTTATAGCTAATGACACAGACCTGAGAAAACACAGCACACCCAGGACTGTGTACATCCAAATCACTCCAGTCAACGATGAACCTCCCGTCATTACAGCAAACAAGGTCCTCAGGGTGGGTGAAATCTATTCATTTCTTTATACTGGCCATATAGGTCTATATGTTGGCATCTGCTTTTACATTTCTTGTTAGGTGTTTATGTTTGGTGATAAGATCTGGAAATGGAACTCCAACTCTTCCCAAAGGTATTGGTTTGAGCTCCAGTTTCACTGCTCCACAGCCCAGTGCTGGGGGATTGTTACAGTGCCTTGCGAAAGTTTTCGGCCCCTTGAACTTTTCAAACTTTTGCCACATTTCAGGCTTCAAACATAAAGATATAACATTTAAATTTTTTGTGAAGAATCAACAACAAGTGGGACACAATCGTGAAGTGAAATGAAATTTATTGGATGTGTCAAACTTTTTTAAAAAATTAAAAACTGAAAAATGGGACGTGCAATATTATTCAGCCCCTTTACTTTCAGTGCAGCAAACTCACTCCAGAAGTTCAGTGAAGATCTCTGAATGATCCAGTGTTGTCCCAAATGACTGATGATGATAAATAGAATCCACCTGTGTGTAATCAAGTCTCCGTATAAATGCACCTGCTCTGTGATAGTCTTAGGGTTCTGTTCAAAGCGCAGAGAGCATCATGAAGACCGAGGAACACACCAGGCAGGTCCGAGATACTGGTGTGGAGAAGTTTAAAGCCGGATTTGGGTACAACAAGATTTCCCAAGCTTTAAACAGTCTAAGGAGCACTGTGCGAGCAATCATACTGAAATGGAAGGAGTATCAGACCACTGCAACTCTACCAAGACCCGGCCGTCCTTCTAAACCTTCACCTCGAACAAGGAGAAGACTGATCAGAGATGCAGCCAAGAGGCCCATGATCACTCTGGATGAACTGCAGAGATCTACAGCTGAGGTGGGAGAGTCTGTCCATAGGACAACAATCAGTCGTACACTGCACAAATCTGGACTTTATGGAAGAGTGGCAAGAAGAAAGCCATTTCTCAAATATATCCATAAAAAGTCTTGTTTAAAGTTTGCCACAAGCCACAGGGGAGACACACCAAACATGTGGAAGAAGGTGCTCTGGTCAGATAAAACCAAAATCGAACTGTTTGGCCACAACGCAAAACGATGTGTTTGGCTCATCACCCTGGACAGACCATCCCCACTGTCTAACATGGTGGTGGCAGCATCATGGTTTGGGCCTGCTTTTCGTCAGCAGGGACAGGGAAGATGGTCAAAATTGATGGGAAGATGGATGGGGCCAAATACAGGACCATTCTGGAAGAAAACCTGAGACTGGGACGGAGATTTATCTTCCAACAAGACAATGATCCAAAACATAAAGCCAAATCTACAATGGAATGGTTCACAAATAAATGTATCCAGGTGTTGGAATGGCCAAGTCAAAGTCCAGACCTGAATCCAATCAAGAATCTGTGGAAAGATCTGAAGACTGCTGTTCACAAACGCTCTCCATCCAACCTCACTGAGCTCCAGCTGTTTTGCAAGGAAGAATGAGCAAGAATTTCAGTCTCTCGATGTGCAAAACTGATAGAGACATTCCCCAAGCGACTTGCAGCTGTAATTGCAGCAAAAGGTGGCGCTACAAAAAATTAACGCAAGGGGCCGAATAATATCGCACTCCACGCTTTTCAGTTTTTTTATTTGTTAAAAATTGACACATCCAATAAATTTCATTCCACTTCATGATTGTGTCCCACTTCTTGATTCTTCACAAATTTTAGTTGTATATCTTTGTTTGAAGCATTAAATGTGGCAAAAGGTTAAAAAGTTCAAGGGCCCGAATACTTTCGTAAGGCACCGTACGTCTCTAGTCATCAGGCATTAGGCATTTTGAACCTAGGCACATCCCAGTTAATTATGGTTTTCATGTGCAAGGTTGAATGTCCTTGTCCAAAATGAGTAGCTGAATTCACTAATTATAAGGGGTGTCTACAATCTTCTGGACATGTTATTATTTTACACATGATACATTACAAGTATTTTGTTGTCTTGCTGGAGGTCAGTGTTTTTGTGTGGGAACATGTCACTAACTCCAGTAGCCTTTAAAACTCTTTCTAGTTACAGAAAATGGCCCTAATTTGAGGAGCACACAGAAGGGTAATGCGGCTCCATGTACCAAATACTTGGGATTCCTCAAGGGGTTCCACTGGCAAGTCCTTCGATAGGACGATCTGATGGAAGAGTTTAGTGTAGTTGTGTTAATAAGAGTTATGTTGACCTCAGCGGATTACTCAGTGGCTGAGTTTTATTCTGCAGAGACCACAGACTGAACTGTTGAAAAATTCTCATGTAAAATTGAGTGAGTGAAATCAGCTGCAGCTTTATGCAGTATCCACAAGGGGGCTCAGTGCATCTACTTTTAAATAACACGACTTTTCAGGGCATGATTAAAGCAGGGTTTACAGATCACAAGAGAGCAAAGAGCGGTATGCCCCCCCACAATTTGGAAAATATGTGAAATATGCACTGAACAGGTAATATTATATATAACAGTACGTAATATTTCATGCATTTTTGAATTGCTAATAGATATTGCTACAGTTCTAGCCTTTTTGTGTCATATACTGGTTTTTGCCTTCTTTTGCACACTTTAATTAAATTTTATTTTAATTTACATATATATTAATGGCATTAAATGACAAAATATGTTGATATTATACAATGTTATACGTATATTTTATGTATTTATGAGTTTTTTAACTTTTCACTGTTGTCTGCAGCTTCCAAAAACCTCCCCCCAAAAATATCACATTTCATTTATTATACTGACACACAATAAGTTGAAATCGTGATGGGATATATATATATATATTGTGCCTTCATTGATTCTCCATTATTTGACCATTGTACAGCAATCGGATCAAAGAAACTTTTGTCCGTTAAAAAATGAAATATTCCGAATCTGAATTTGAATTGTTTAATATTATTTAATATATTTATATTGATTAATATATTTCTCCTTAAGGACACATATATCAGTACCACACAGACATTACTTTAAACATTGAATTTTCACTGGAGAGTGTTTTTAATCGTTTTTAATGTTTAAAACTCAATGGAGAACCTCCAGTAACTCAGCAGCTAATACACACGACACGTAAAGACACATCTGTGACCTGCTTTGGTGAAAACACCACAAGAATCAAACACCTCAGCAGAGTTTTCTCCCTCTCTAAAGCCCTGTTCAGAATGACCTGTTTCAGCGCCTGTAGTTATAAAGTCAAAGTTTGCTATTTTAATAAAAAAAAAAAATTGGTTTATGTGTAACAGCGTGAGACCAACCAAAGACAAACACTGACGTGTCCATGACAACCACAGCCTCAGGCGCTCTACATTCAGCGCTCAAAATTAAAACCAGATCTTCATTGTCATTTTGGGTGCCTGGGCATTAATTTAAAATAATGAACTTAATCATAATAGCAGTGTTGGTGTTGGCCCAAAAAAATCATTCAGCCCTTTACACTAGTCATAACAGGTGTCCATAAACTTTTGGAAAAAGTGTATCAATGAGTCTGTGGTTAAATGACACCAGCCAAACTATGTACTGAAGTTGAGATGGAGGGGTGGACTGAAGCTGCTTTATGAGTCACAGCGGTTTCACTCATCTTCATACTCAAGTCGACCATGACACAGAACAGAAAACTGATGCGAGAGGGGTTTGTTTTGTGAACCGCAAATGAACAGGATGTTGTGGCTTCCTGAAAGCAAAGGACTGTAGTCATCTGCACTGATGGGTAGTGGATGCATCATGACCACTGTTTTCAGAGTGCAACATTAAATAATCGTGTCATTAAACATGGAGATCAGGTCATTATCTTATTCGATTTTAGCCACAGATCAAGAGCATTTCTGACCATTGCTCTCCACTTTATTCCTGGTGTACAGCACCTTTAGAAAAGTCCAGAATGCACTTTGTATTTTTAATAACAGAATATTTTAAATCAGAACAGTGTGTATCAAGTCAGTACAACAGTCTAAAGTGCAGTGTGGGAGTGGGACTGTATTCTCTGTGTGTTTTTTCCAAAGCTTGTCTGTTGTGCTCACACAGCTTGTCGGATCCCCACAGAAAAGCATAACGTGAAATCATTTGGGGAAGTTCTGGAGCTGCAGTATGTTAATTTAAGGTCACTGTGTCCAGGGCTAAGAGGGATAGAAAGCCCATCAACCTTCTCTGGAGTGATGGAGTTCATCCCGGTACATTTAGGAAGAGTTGGAGTGGGGTTATTGATTCAGAACGAATCGTCCAACATCAGTACCTCACATTACTCAAGTCCTCATTAATGAGAATCCTGCAGTCTACAAGCACAATGTGTCAAGCCCCTTGTTATGCAGTGTGGTCTTGCAACAACGAAGCATTGCTTTTTTTTGTTCACTACCCCTTAACCACAGCTGACATCTCGGGGTGTGTTTCTGAGGGTTTTCATTACCAACTTTATGATACTTCATAAAGCACCATTTTCCAGGGTGAACAGTTCTCCAATGAAATTAGCTAATGTTTCCAGGAATGTCCATAATACAGTGCATGTTAATTTTAGTCCTGAAAAAGAGACATGAAACTACAGAGAATGAGTCAGACTGGAACATGGTGTCATCATTCGTGCTTTTTGTTCACACTTCAGTGAGGTTTTGCCCTCCTCTCACAATGAACTTTTAAGACCTATTAAAAGACAGTGGAAGATATAAAAGGTGTTGGAAGTAGCGCTCCATATTCACACACTCAATCACATACACACTTAGTAACTTATTCACATACAGGGGTTAGACAATGAAACTGAAACTGCTCAGGATCCATAGCTCTGTATAACCACTCAGGATCCATGGCTCTGTATAACAGCTCAGGATCCATAGCTCTGTATAACCGCTCAGGATCCATGGTTCTGTATAACAGCTCTGGATCCATGGCTCTGTATAACTGCTCAGGATCCGTGGTTCTGTATAACAGCTCAGGATCCATAGCTCTGTAGAACAGCTCAGGATCCATAGCTCTGTAGAACAGCTCAGGATCCATAGCTCTGTATAACAGCTCAGGATCCATAGCTCTGTATAACCGCTCAGGATCCATGGTTCTGTATATCTGCTCTGGATCCATGGCTCTGTATATCTGCTCAGGATCCATAGCTCTGTATAACCGCTCAGGATCCATGGTTCTGTATAACAGCTCTGGATCCATGGCTCTGTATAACCGCTCAGGATCCATGGTTCTGTATAACAGCTCTGGATCCATGGCTCTGTATAACTGCTCAGGATCCATGGCTCTGTAGAACAGCTCAGGATCCATGGCTCTGTATAACAGCTCAGGATCCATAGCTCTGTATAACAGCTCAGGATCCATGGTTCTGTATATCCGCTCTGGATCCATGGCTCTGTATAACAGCTCAGGATCCATAGCTCTGTAGAACAGCTCAGGATCCATGGCTCTGTATAACAGCTCAGGATCCATAGCTCTGTATAACAGCTCCGGATCCATGGCTCTGTTTAACCGCTCCACATCCATGGCTCTGTATAACCGGTCAGGGTCCATGGCTCTGTATAACCGCTCAGGATCCATGGCTGTGTATAACCGCTCTGGACCCTTGGCTCTGTATAACTGCTCTGGACCCATGGCTCTGTATAACCGGTCAGGGTCCATGGCTCTGTATAACCGCTCTGGATCCATGGCTCTGTATAACCGCTCTGGACCCATGGCTCTGTATAACTGCTCAGGATCCATGGCTCTGTATAACCGCTCTGGATCCATTGCTCTGTAGAACAGCTTGGGATCCATGACTCTGTAGAACAGCTCAGGATCCATAGCTCTGTATAACAGCTCAGGATCCATGGCTCTGTATAACCGCTCAGGATCCAGGGCTCTGCATAACCGCTCTGGATCCATGGCTCTGTATAACCGCTCTGGATCCATGGCTCTGAAGAACAGCTCGGGTTCCATGACTCTGTAGAACAGCTCAGGATCCATAGCTCTGTAGAACAGCTCAGGATCCATAGCTCTGTATAACCGCTCTGGATCCATGACTCTGTATAATCGCTCTGGATCCATGGCTCTGTATAACAGCTCTGGATCCATGGCTCTGTAGAACAGCTCGGGATCCATAGCTCTGTAGAACTGCTCAGCATCCATAGCTCTGTATAACCGCTCAGGATCCATGGCTCTGTATAACCGCTCTGGATCCATCGCTCTGTAGAACAGCTCGGGATCCATAGCTCTGTATAACAGCTCAGGATCCATAGCTCTGTATAACAGCTCAGGATCCATGGCTCTGTATAACCGCTCTGAATCCATGGCTCTGTAGAACAGCTCGGGATCCATAGCTCTGTATAACTGCTCAGGATCCATAGCTCTGTATAACTGCTCAGGATCCATAGCTCTGTAGAACAGCTCAGGATCCATAGCTCTGTATAACCGCTGCTCCTCTGTTTGTTTGTGTAGGTTTGGGTTGCCTCCATCACTGAAATTACTCCTGAAGACATGAATGCTGAGGATGATGACACTGCCCCAGATCAGCTCAACTACATCATCACGCAGCCCAGTAACGGTCACCTGGCTCTGAAAACTGCCCCCACTCGACCCATCATGAACTTCACTCAGGCTCACATCGACCAGGGTCAGCTCATATTCGTACACAGTGGTAAGGAGAAGCAGCATTTATTTTACCTTCTCACACTGAGAAACGGGATGATCTGTCCTCATCTGTGATTCAAACATTCCTCTCTCCAGTCTCTAGCTGGGTATTTACAACATAAATAATATATGACTAAGAACATAAACACAAAGGGTAAAGAAGTTATGTGATGGGAGTTCACATTTCATCCTAGGTTTGATATAATCTAATCTAAATTAGTGTCGCAATCACACAGCTCCAGGGACCCGGAGGTTGTGGGTTCGATTCCCGCTCCGGGTGACTGTCTGTGAGGAGTGTGGTGTGTTCTCCCTGTGTCTGCGTGGGTTTCCTCCGGGTGACTGTCTGTGAGGAGTGTGGTGTGTTCTCTCTGTGTCTGTGTGGGTTTCCTCTGGGTGACTGTCTGTGAGGAGTGTGGTGTGTTCTCCCTGTGTCTGCGTGGGTTTCCTCCGGGTGACTGTGTGTTCGGAGTGTGGTGGGTTCTCCCTGTGTCTGCGTGGGTTTCCTCCGGGTGACTGTCTGTGAGGAGTGTGGTGTGTTCTCCCTGTGTCCGCGTGGGTTTCCTCCGGGTGACTGTCTGTGAGGAGTGTGGTGTGTTCTCTCTGTGTCTGTGTGGGTTTCCTCCGGGTGACTGTCTGTGAGGAGTGTGGTGTGTTCTCCCTGTGTCTGCGTGGGTTTCCTCCGGGTGACTGTGTGTTCGGAGTGTGGTGTGTTATCCCTGTGTCTGCGTGAGTTTCCTCCGGGTGACTGTGTGTTCGGAGTGTGGTGTGTTCTCCCTGTGTCTGCGTGGGTTTCCTCCTGGTGACTGTCTGTGAGGAGTGTGGTGTGTTCTCTCTGTGTCTGCGTGGGTTTCCTCTGGGTGACTGTCTGTGAGGAGTGTGGTGTGTTCTCCCTGTGTCTGTGTGGGTTTCCTCTGGGTGACTGTCTGTGAGGAGTGTGGTGTGTTCTCCCTGTGTCTGTGTGGGTTTCCTCTGGGTGACTGTCTGTGAGGTGTGTGGTGTGTTCTCCCTGTGTCTGCGTGGGTTTCCTCCGGGTGACTGTGTGTTCAGAGTGTGGTGTGTTCTCCCTGTGTCTGCGTGGGTTTCCTCCGGGTGACTGTCTGTGAGGAGCGTGGTGTGTTCTCCCTGTGTTTCTTCCCATGGTCCAAAAACACATGCTGGTAGGTGGATTGGCGACTCAAAAGTGTGTGAGTGAATGTGTTTGTGTGTGTTGCCCTGTGAAGGACTGGCGCCCCCTCCAGGGTGTATTCCTGCCTTGCGCCCAATGATTCCAGGTAGGCTCCTGACCCACCCTGATCCTGAAGTGGATGAAGGTTACAAAGAATGAATGAATTAATGAATAAATATCTAAAAATGTACTTTATAAGAGAAGGTAAAAACATCTTTAAATAAAAGTTGATGGAAAGATAAAGCATATATTTTAAGCCTTTTTTGGGCTTATTCTGTCAGTCCGATCATCAATACAATATCAAGACCTTTTTCTTCAGTAAGAAATCGACTGATTTCTGTGCCACTGTGAAGCAACTTATGCCTCTATGAGCAAAAAAGTTGTTAATTGGTTTCACTTTTTTTAACTGTATCTCAAGATCTTCAGCTAAAAAATGTAACGTGACACGTGTGTTGCTACAGAAGGAATCACAGGTAAAATATGTTACACATGTTGTACATTCACTGCATGATGATGTCAAATGATTTGAAACCTGATAAAGGTTCACTGTTGAGATAGAAATCTCCAGCTGCAGTTAGCTCTTTAGAAACACTCCCTTAAAAACAAACAGTCCCTTGGCTTTTCCAGGAGTCGACAGCAAACAAAGTTAGAACAGTTTATGCAACACTTACACTACAGTAACTCAACAAGCAATAAATGTTACCACCAACAAGCATCTGACTCTATTTATGAAGGTAAAGATTTATTACATTTTATGATTTATTGTATATTTTGTCACCACACATGGCATAAAGAATCATCTTGTTTTGTAGTCCCTGAGTGCAGTTAATGCTCAATAGAGTACACAACATTGACCACACAATCTCTGATACATCCAGAACACTTGGCGTCAGTATAATGGCTAATTTATTATGTGTGAATAAAAACGTCTGATTGCTCCTTTAAGCCCTGATCATATTTCTTTCTGAAAGACACATAACTGAAAGAGTAAATATAATGCCTCTAGCTTTGTGAATACAAATGTCAGATTTCTTAGTGCAAGGCAAGCTGTTTCCCATGCTACAGTGTGCTCTGCATTCTTTGTTGTGTTGCCCAGGTGCCATGGCTGGAGGCTTTAATTTCCAGGTGAATGATGGCGTGAACTTTGCTCCACGGCAGATTTTCAGTGTCACAGCACGAGCCCTGGTTCTCCGTCTGGAAAGGAGTGGCCCTCTCAGGGTGTTTCCAGGTAACCGTCTGGAAAACTTCTTGTGATCCTGTGTAATTAGCGTATAATCTACTCTAATTTGTCGGGAGTAAGGCATGAGCTTACACAAGAGCAGTGGTTTGTTTGGTCATCTTACATTCGGTATCAAAGTTGACGGCTGAACTGATTTATTCCTACAGTTCTGAACTCTTTTTATAGTAGAGTAGTGCTTTATTTGAATGCAGAAGAAACAGACAAATAATAAGCGTTTCCTTAGCGAAGCTTATTGTATTCTGTGTGTACATGTGTACTCAAAAACTATCACACTGCATCCAACAATAATAAACAGCTTTGTGCTGTATTTTATGCACCCTTGACACCCTGCAGTGGTTGATTCATGGTGTCTGGGTGATTTAACACACTGTTTAGTCATTTTAAAGCCTGTAGTCCATGTACCGAGGCCCATTTAAAGGCTGTCTCTGAGTGTAACATGTTTGCAAACAAACTGTGCTAAAAAGACTAGTGATTTCTTTATTTAGAAATTCTTAGTCATATGCCAGATTTAATACCCTGTGCTAAAAACAGCCACCCACACACTCCTTTGTCTGGGGCAATATTCAGAACAGCTGTTATGCCTGCTTTTAAGTGTTGTTTGGATACGTTAACATCAGCCTTGCTGGTGTAATCAACTAGGGTTTTCAGGCAACGTGTAGTGTTAGGTTCTGTTAGGCTGCTTCAACAGATGAAACCAGTTTTATAGCACGTCTAGCGTCATTTAACGACTCCTTGCTTGAACGGCAGTTTGCTCAGACACACGTGCCCCTCTCCTACACTGTGCCCTTGGACAGAAAGCACTCTCATGGGCAATCTCTTTACCCACAATCACCTTTGTTATATGGGTCAGTGCCTATACGGACAAATCAAACAAGCAGCCGAATAAAAGCCTGGCGCATTGCCGGTTTTTTATTTTTTTTATTTGCTATATAAATGTCTTTAGAATTACACTTTTCCTTTGTGTTTAGTCTAGTGATCTTAAGGAACCAGACTACTAGACTGAACACTATATTAAAGTATTTCTGTAATAACAGATGTGAACTCTGTGGCCTTGATGGAACAGAATAAAATATATCAGGATTATGATAATGTGCTGTCCAGGGTGTGTGTCTGCTTTACACCTAGTGGTTCAGAGTGGGCACCAGACCCACAGGGACAGTGATGAGGATCAGCAGTTACACCAGATGAATACCTGAATGAATGACAGTGTGAAAGAGTGATTACAGTAATGGCCCAGGAAGTACTGAACTAATTCTCGGTGCCTACCAAATGTTAGCTTTCCCTTTCATTCACAAATGAGTTGTCCTTGTTTTAGTGACAGTCCTTTAACAAAAAATCTTGTAATCTTCAGTATAACTATGTTTTTAATGCATTTGAAAACCTCTTCTTGAGGAAGCTTACTGTTATTTATAGTTACCATCCAGTAGCATGTGTGGATAAGCAATACGTCATTGGTTCAAGGAACTGAAGAGAAATCATGACCTAGACTTCCTTCCTCAAATAAGCCCACGAGATATTAACTGCATTTTTGGAAAATAAAAATCTTGGTGCATTTACCACATTAATGTTTGTTTGTATTAATGTGTTTATTGATTTACTGAAATGATAAATGGTGACCTCGAAGGCAGAGTACTTCTCCAGGTTCTAGACTGTGCCTGGGTGTGTTAAACAGACCCCTGGCACAGGATCTTGTGCTCTACTCCAGTTTGGTTGGTTCTTTTTTTCTAAAACAATTTGTATTTCACAAGCATCGAATGCCAAGTATGGAGTAAAGCCTCAGTTAACACAAACCTTTGACTTTTCCAGCCTCAGATGAACATAAGAGTATATAAGGTGCTGCCACAGAGAGCCGAAGCATTCAGACATCAAAGTGACAGAGCACACAATAAGGCGGTTGTGTTTATAGCCCGTGCCAGACGCTTGCTGTTGTTTTGACTGCATATTTAACTGCTGTAGTTCATCCAGGGTGATGTTTACTCTTGTTTCCAATCCAGGCTCTTTATCCTTCATTTCAAATGAGGTCCTCAAAGCAGTGACAAATGATGATAAAGGAGACGCTAACCGCACCATTCATTATACTGTTGTTAATCCTCCGAAATTTGGAAAACTGGGGAATGTGCAGGCAGACAAGTCCATAACAGAGATTTCCTCCTTCACACAAGACATGGTGAGTGCTGTAAAACCACATGCTCTATTTGCATGGAAGAGTGCAATGCAATAAATTATGAATTAGCCTCCATTCTGTGGGTGCCTCTTTTGCTGAAAGGCTGTGCTGTACATTCTGGGATTAGCTTGTGGGGGGATGGGCGGATGATCCTTTTACAAATTGCTTGCAATGTTGTGTTTGCTATCCTCGTGGTAGTTCATCAGACGGCTGTAATACAATCAGCGAAAGAAACTTTATAGTTGATATTGCGTCCCTTTCTCCAAAATAAGGACCACGTTTGGTAAATATACAATATAAATGACGATTATGCTAAATGATAGTGTGCAACCAATGCTTTGATTCCAGGTAAATGGCGGTGAAGTGGCATATGAGCAGCACATGGATTCAGTGTCATGGGCAGTGTTGGACAAGTTCATATTCAAGGTGTCTTCACCTCCTGCCAGCCTTGAGTCTCAGGTATTAGATATTGACATCTCCTACGAAAACGCTGGACCTGAACAAAGCTCTCTTCTTCTTAAAAACACAGGTAAATAACCTTCTGTTTGTGAACATTAATTAAATCAACTGATGATATACAGTCTTGTGGTTCTTCCTGAAGACAGAGCTGGACAATACGGACAAAATTTATATCACAAGATTTTTCTTTATTCTTATACACACCACACAGACAGTCACCCGGAGGCAACCCATGCAGACACAGGGAGAACACACCACACTCCTCACAGACAGTCACCCGGAGCGGGAATCGAACCCACAACCTCTAGGTCCCTGGAGCTGTGCAACTGCGACACTAACCTGCTGTGCCACAGTGCCGCCTATTCCCAAATCAGTAAAATCAAATATAAAAGATACAGAATAACTGACAAGAACCCCCACAAATTGATTTTTTGCCGATACTATAAAACGTCCCCCTATAATACTGTACATTTTAGATATACAGCCACCACCTTCTCAATAAATAGGGAGGGAGAGAGTGTGAGCCTGCTGCTGCTGCTTAAAAAAGTCATAGAGGAAACACTGAACTGACAGCAGCTTCATGTAGTGAAGTCCATTCGTGAAAGTATAAATAATGTATATCAAAATGTGGAAAATAAAAAATCATACCACCATTATTGAAAAATTTTCTATTGTGGTCTATTCTGATATTGAATTATAGTCCAGCTCTATATTGGCATAATGTAGGTATTCAGAACACTGTTGTCTAATTTGCAGTTTCGCTTTAGTGTTGTGTTGTTTCCTGTTTCATCAGGTGCTGTGGTTGTGGAAGGAGACAAAGTTGTCATTGACAAGATGATGCTGGATGGATCAAATCTTCTCACCAAGGAGCCAGAGTCCCGTCGCAATTCTTATGAAGTCTGGTACCAGGTCAAATCCTTACCTCAATACGGCATCATTATTGTTGGTGAGCGGAATCTCACAAAGGAGAAGCCCTACTTCTCTCAATTCATCCTGAACAAATACGGAATCACCTATCAACATGACGACTCTGAGACGACCCATGACCACTTCTCGTTTGACGTGTTCCTAAACCTGAAGAGCAAGCCTGCACAGCGTCCTGCAGATGACAGTGAAGTGGTAGAGGAGGCATTCAATATCACTGTCACTCCAGTAAATGATCAGCCGCCTGTTCTGAAAACCAAGGCTCCAAGTCTCAGAGTGGTTCAAGGGGATTCTGTAGCTCTTGAACCCAGCAACTTGAATGTGACAGACTTAGACAACCCTCCAGAGGAAATCCTCTACTCTGTGATCAGTAAACCTACCAATGGCTTCCTGGCTCTTGCAGAAAGCTTGAACATGTCAGTGGATGCCTTTTCTCAGGCCCAGATCAACAATGGTGAGGTATTCTTCATCCAAGATGGCAGCCCTGTGTCTGGGGTCTTCTACTTCAGTGTCACAGATGGTCATCACAGACCAGTTTACAAACTTTTTAACTTGGAAGTGATGCAAAATGCCATTTCTCTCATCAATCATACTGTGGTGGAGCTGGAACAAGGGAGAACGTCAGTGGACCTTACCCCAGCACACTTGGCTGCAGTGACCAATGGAAGAAATACGACAATTCACTATAAGGTAACTGTACCTCCGAGGTATGGTAGACTTCTTCTGTTGGACAATGAAGAGGTTTTAGCTTTTATTCAGGAGGATCTACAAGCACACAGACTGAGTTACCATATGATCGACCTTGCGTCGTCTCATGACAGCTTTGAGTTTACTATCTTCACATCTGAGACGAACCTGACTGATCAAGTAGTTAATATCACAGTCAAGCCTTTAGTAAGATGTGCAGAAAATGTAGGGATCCCAAATGGAATGCATGTTAAGCTCAAGGCCAGTTTTTTAAATGCTTCTGAACTCACTTTGATAAGCGGCAGTGACCCACTGTTTGAAATCCTGTCAGCTCCGAAGTACGGCAAGATTTTCCATGTAGGGTCAAGCAAATGGGGAAAAGAAGAACCTGTACGAACATTTACCTTTAGTGAACTACAACAAGGAAAACTGGCCATAGAGGTCAAGGCAAACCTAACTGGAGTTCAGGATTTGAACGACTCATTCAGGTTTATCTTAAAAGCTGGCAGACTCCAACCTGCTTATGGCGAGTTCGCCTTCAGCATTGTTGAATATGATCCTGCTCTCATGACAACAACAGTTA
This sequence comes from Hoplias malabaricus, assembly GCF_029633855.1. Classification (NCBI taxonomy): domain Eukaryota; kingdom Metazoa; phylum Chordata; class Actinopteri; order Characiformes; family Erythrinidae; genus Hoplias; species Hoplias malabaricus. The sequence goes on from NC_089819.1 coordinate 23,757,589, forward strand.
CCCCAGCGTACACAACTGGTACAGCTTCACACAGCCACATGACAGTAATGAGTTCTGCCCTGCTTTCCATGTCTCCCTCAGTTCAGTCGACACTAAGGGTGACCAAGACAGTGACAAAGTTCAAAAGCAGAAATCGCTGGGGCAACTCGGACCGTAATGACGAACCTGGCACTACTCTCTCTAAACCAGCTCAAGGACAAGAGATCACTCCGGTGAGGAACACACCTTTGAAGGTTGAGTCTGCACCCCAGAACAGCTCCTCCAACCCCATGCTCATTATTCTTCCCCTGCTTGCTCTTGTACTTCTCATCATTGTGGTGGTGCTGGTGCTTCTCTTGAGGCGAAATCGGCAGAAGAAGCAGAAACCTTTGAAAAGTGCCTCTGTTCCCCAAACTTGTCCTGACAGCAGTTCCTATCAGTGGCACTCGGATCGGAACACAACAGTTCCTTTAGTGACCGTCACCCCTCTCAGCCCAAGCAACCCTGGCAGTCCTGCACTAATGAGAAACCAGACAAACAGTGGAAACTCTGCCTATGGGCAATCGGTGGCTCTCTGCTCCTTTGGGGACCTGGAGCCTGAAGCCTCTCAGTTCTGCAGGACCACTAACCCAACCTTACAGCACAATCAGTATTGGGTGTGACAAGGTCCAGTGTCTTTTTCAGAGCCTCTTTCCTTTTCCACAGTAAAGCTGAGGAAAACTGTTAATAATTGGTGAACTTGCGCACCAAAGTCTTGAGATAAGTCACAGTTTCTTCTGTCATCTATGCCGCTAATGGAGAACTAGAAGCTACCTTTAAAAACAAACTAAAATCTGATGAAAATTGCAGCCACAGTGTCCCATTTTCTCATATAAACATGATTATTTTCTCATCCTTAAAGACCCCCTTCAATGAAATCCATGGTTGAACATTTCCACTTTGAAACTGCAGCTCTCCAGTGACAGCCTCACACAACGGGATTCAGATAGCCAAAGTTTCTGATGTCACAAACTTAAAGAACAACTCCTGTCAGTATGCAGGGTGTGCCGCTTAAGCTGTAGGGCAATGGCAGAAGGGGTGGGTGGAGATAGAGGCAGGGCCTAAATGCATAATCACAGATTCGTACATACTGAATGATGGTGAAGGTGTGGAGTTGTATCTAAATCACTTCTAAGACATTAGCGGATTTGTTTCTTGGAAATAACACCTAAGAGAAGTTTTAACGAGTTTAATCAATGACTAGATTGGGACAGATTTGGATGGACACCAGGTGGGGCAATGCAAAAGAGGCACAAATGAAACAAAACGCTAATGCTACAATAAATCATTATTCCTAAGGCTACATGACACCTGCATAAGCCTGATTTAAACCTGCATTATCATTTGTGAAGTATTTGCAAAAACATCAGGGCTTATGTACATCATTATCCAAAAACTCAAACTGATCTACTGTGCTGACTGTGGTTATAATACATCCAACCATGTCCAGGTGGAAATGCCATTACACAGCTGCTGTCTCAGAGGCTTCCAGCACTGCAGGGCAAAAGAGGCTCAAGTCTCAGATTCATGACTGTGCTCACTGTTAGAAGCGGTTGCAATGATTTTAAACTCCATTTACTATAAAGTACTGGGGCTACTGTATTTTAAAGAGGAAGTCGTTACAGAAAGCAAGCAGGGTCATGTTCTGCCTGGGTCAGACACTTGGTTGAGGTTATTCCTCATTTAGAATGAGACAGTCAATGTGGGGACCCTTTATCACTTTTCAGTATTTGAAATGTCCTTGTACAGTGTTTCGTTGGTTTCAGGTTTGTGATATTTCACTCCAATTCTATTTTTTTGTTTGTTTGTTTGTTTGTTTTATTAAGTGTTGACCCTTCGTGTAACTAAGACAGTTGCTTTGGAAAATGTCTCGTACAGACGAACGTGCAGACTTGAGCTTGCTGGTACCTTTAGAACCACTTTACACGTAGCATTAACTTGTGTTTTGGTGATCAGATCATGATTTCACTCCACCACATGAAAAGCCAGGTGTCAGCAACCCCAAGGTTACACCGTGATCGGATTACAGTCTGATCATTGAAAATACAGCAACAGACAGCTCTGCTGAGAGAATAAAGAGAATAAAGAAATATAGGATACACAAGGCAAGAGTTACGCAGAAACTAAGTGCCTTCTTGGGCTCTGGGCTGATGGAGCATCCAAGTCGAGCCAAATTCTAATCAGATTCACCATGTATTTCAGTGAAAAATGTAAACAGAGAGGACGTGAAACAAGTTAATGCAGTGTGTACATAGTTGTTCTTAGGTCTATTTTAACAGCTTGGCTTTAGTCTGTGACTCTAAAGGGGGTTTCTGTGAAAGCCCCTAATTAAAATGGATGTGTTGCCTTTCAGTGTAGCTGCACTCTCGTATATCCCTTTCCCTGCTTGTGTCTCTACCTCAGGTATCTCCCCATCCCTCTTGAGTGCACTCACTTCTGGACGTTTCCTAACGAACACAGCATACTATTGGGTGATACACTGAAAACACAGACCTCGTTACGGTACTCTTCTGTGCACATATTTAACCTCAAGATATTTATTTATAGCGTTATACATCTAAAGTCACTATTACTTTCTTATGGCACAAAAAGAACATTTATTTAAGGTGAATAATGGTGTGTCTGTGTTAATGGTAATGATTTGTATGTCATTGTTTTTCACTGGTAGATGGTACAGTACACACTGAAAATGATGTTACTTTTAATAATGTTTGTGTGTTTGAATAATATGTCTTTGTCACAGGCACTGCGTTTTGGAAAGAAATCACTAACTATTACTTGAAAGGTACATGACTGAAATATGTTGAGCTACTGATATTTTGTGTCACTGTCTCTGGAGTCACTGTAATAATCAGGCATTGCCAAATTACTGATGCTACGCTCTCTAATTATGAATAAAAAGAAAACATGTTCGGTCACAGGTCGGTTTGCCGCATGTAATATTCCATATATTTGAATATATCATATTTCTCAATAAATAACGCATGTACTGCACTGAATCCAATTACCACAGTTGTTTTTCTGTAATCTTTGTATATCCATTAACCCATGTTAATTCAACATTTTTACCGGTGTTTTTCCAGTGTACCTGAACTCTTATTGGACAGCTATGACTCTCACAAATATAAAATGTGTGTATGATGTTAATATGTGCATAGAATCACATATAAATATCGATACAGGGTCTTTTAAATATTATGGGCCTTCTTCCAGACCTAGATTAAGCCTAAACCGCGACCTAACAGCATTTCCATTGGTGAGCCTTGGTATTCCAGGCTAGATATGATGCAATTAATATGATCAGAATATGAGCTAATTTCAGGTTGATTTTAAAGACTGCACTGCATGCACACTGCTTCCTCTTAAGGAAGTAGACAGCTTACCCCATGAAATCTGTATTGTTTAACCATCTGGATGTTCCTCTCTTCATTTGGTTGAACTCGTACTGCAGGGAACACGAAGACTAAAGGAAATGAATATCCTTTCAGGGTGTAATTGCTATGATAAGTCCCCTCTTGTGCTTAATTACTGTCATTGGAGAAGCTACAAGGTGCTACGTGTGCTATTTGAACACATCTCGATTGAATTTGGGGAATTAATCATAGCTTTCAAGGGACTTGGATCTGAGTGCGTGCTGCACGTAAATGTTGGTGCTGGTTTTTGAAGAGAGCAGGAAATTGTGTTGCAATGAGAATGAGCTTGCTAATAGTGGACAGCTTCTAACTTCATAGCTGGTTTAATGTGCCGTGGTTTGCGCGATCTGGTCGTACACTCTCATGTGAAAAAATGAGCCAAGACCAAAAGGCAAATGCAATTACTTTGAATGGTCTTAAATACTTTGTAGAATATTTTTTAGCACAGTGGCACTGCAGGTAATTTGGCTGCCACACGGCTCCGGAGTCTCAGGGTCCTGGATTGAACCTCACCTTATGTATCTTACAAAAATATTTAGGTGTGTGAGTGACAGTGCAATTGTCCACAGGTATGAGCCTACCCGGAATCACTGGGCCTAAGGCAGGAACACACCCTGGAGGGGACGCCAGACCTTCACAGGGTGACACACATTCACACATTCACTCACACCTACAGACACTTTTGAGTCGCCAATCCACCTACCAATGTGTGTTTTTGGACTGTGGGAGGAAACCCATGCAGACACAGGGAGAACACAACACACTCCTCATAGACAGTCACCCGGAGGATACCCCTACAGACAGAGGGAGAACACACCACACGCCTCACAGACAGTCACCCGGAGGAAACCCACGCAGACACAGGGAGAACACACCACACTCCTCACAGACAGTCACCCGTAGCTGGGCTCGAACTCACAACCTCCAGGTCCCTGGAGCTGTGTGACTGCGACACTACCTGCTGCACCATTGTGTCGTCCAGGGTGTATTAGTACCTTGTGCTAAATGATTCTGTATAGACCCAAGACTGACCGCGATTCTGATCAGTATGGGTTGGTTACAGAAAATGAAAAAGTCATGAGACATGACTTTTACCACTGCCCTAGTTGATGAACACAGCTCTTCATCCTTAGAGAGAGAAGGTTGTTTGTGGATTTCAGCTCAACATGTTAGCACTCCTGGCTCAGGTGGCTGAGTGGATCCTCTGGAGATTATGATTCACTGAAGAGAATCACATGCGGGGCTCATGGCTCCGTAATCAGCTTAGATATGATCTGATTCCGAGCTGGAGCTGTGCGACAGGGGAATCACTCTCCTGGGCAACGGATGCTTAATTAGATTCCAGTGTCATACCATGTGCCGGAATATTCTGAAGGAAAACAACAGATATTCTGGGACTGACTCATAATGTGTTAAACAGACCCAGTCCTCCAGTAGCAGGCGGGAGCATGTGTTCTCAGCTGTTGCTAACTCACCACATTATCATCATAACCACATCTCTAAACTCACAAGCCAAAATAATAATGTGTTAAGGGCAAGGTTTTCCACAGAGATGCGTCTGTGTTGACTCATCACTGGAGGTGGGTAGAGTGGCCTAAATCTGCGTAAAATAAAGTATTTTTATCTGGGCTAATAATTAATAATACAATAATATAAATAGGTTTTATTCAAAAAAACAACATGGAAAAAGTAGAAAAATAAACCTTGAAGAAGCTATAAATCATTTTTACCAAACAAAATATAACCAACTATATTTATGAAATAGGTTTTTAAAAATTGCAGTCATCCCTGCTCTGTTGTGTTCCTGTGTTGTGTGGGTGTGTGGGGGGAGAGGGGGCTGGGGGTTGGGTGGGTCCTGACTATTGAAGAACAGGGTAATAGGGGGCAAACAAAGTATGCAGAGCAACAGATGGACTACATATTGAAGTTGTAGAACTACAACATGCTCCTGTGTGGTCAGTGGAGCTCTAAAAATACACAATGAATTTTGAAATGAGGTCATTTTGATTCATGTACTTGAGTTAATGTAATTAATTGCTAACCACCTGTGTTTATATTCTGTGAGAAAGCCTGGTTCACTGTTAGCATCTAGTTTTTTTATCTCAAACTCACACTAGAGAAACATTGTGTTCGTGCTAACTAGAGGCTAATGTTGACAAGGATAAATGCATAAATGGAAAGGCATTCCAGATGATCTCATGTTGTCGTGAAATGCCCTGAATGCCAACCCAGTTGAACGTTTACCAAATTTGGGACTGTGTGGTGTTTTCAGTTTTGCATGTGTGGTGGGGAACGTGGTGCTAACATCTGAGAGCTAACAGACTGAACAAAAACAGTGCACCAGCACTCTCTCTCTTTCTCTCTCTCTCTCTCTCTCACGGTCTCTCTCTCTCTCAACCTCAGGTGACATTTCGTTTGCTCAGTGACAACTGGGTAAGTTTTAGAAGCTTAGCAACTGCCCTAAGGTTAGCTTTCAACATTAAAGGGTTCTATTTTCATTTGTGCAGTAAAAAACAAAAAAGCAAAAACACTGCTCCATGAACCTTTACTCCTTCCATTCCAGCTAGAAAAGAAGGAAAATTAATAAACATAAAAATATATACATAGCTGTACTGTATTTTTAATATTTAACATACCCTTTTAAACCTCGTGCCCATTCCACAAAGCTAAAGAGATGTTTTAGCCAAATCATGCTAATGCTATCAGCTGTGGATGGATAAACAGCACATGTCCCCTTACGGTTTGTGAACTGAGTGACTTTAAAGGGGACATTTTATGAAAAACTCGCTGTGTAAATGCATATGCACATTAATATATGGATCTGGAACGCACCCACAAACAGAAACAAGGGCTCCCTGTTTAGTTTTGTGATCTAAGTCATTTAACATTGGATAAAATGAGTTGTTCTGATTCTCTCCAGTCACAACTGAACACTGGGTTTTTTGTGAGAGCGCAAAGACAAGTTTAAACACAGCAAAACAGCCTTCTGCTTCTCGCTCCTCACTGCTGTGCACTCGGAGTCAGGGGGAACAGCGGGCGGCTCATTATCATTTAAAGGAACAGGCGCTGAAACTGGCCGTTCTGAACAGGGCTGTTTAGACACATAGGAAGCTGCTGCTGTGATTCTCCTTGTGGTATTTTGATCAAAGCATGTCACAAGTTTAATTAAAAACCTTTTTATAGAAAAGGGGGAGAATACGTCCCTTTAAGGTGCATCCATTGCGGATACAGATGTCCAACAGTCTGTAGAAAATCATTGTCAGCACATAGCTGCATGTAGGCCTATGGTCTCCAGGTCCAAACCCAAAGCTTAGATAGAGAAAGCGTATAACGCCTCCCAGGATGGGGACGTGATGAAGCCGAACTGTGTTCTCTGAGCTGCCGTGGTGTTTGCGAGCAAGAGAATACCATTCTACGTGACCTCACTACACAGCTGTTATGTGGCTGGATGCAATCACATCCTCATCACAGAAGAGTAGAAGCAGTTCCTGTAGCAAAACAGAACCATCAACCAGTTTAAAATAAAAGAAGGAGACATCAGCATCTTCTAGTTCTAATGAAGGAGTGACTCATATGAAGCAATGAGTAACAAAGCAGTGTGAATTTTAGCGGAACCTACTGACTCGAGGCACGCTCCATGACCATCTGACAATGATTTTCTCATGACTGAAAGTAGTATTATTAGCAAGAACCCATCTGAATGGAATTTCAGTGACTTGAGAATAGTCACATATTCAGTAAGTGTCACTGACCCCTTACAGAAACCACTAAAGTAAGAACCAGTCATGAGGCCTTTATAATAAACGTGTAAGGTTCCTTTACCAGGCGAGGGGTTTTTTCAGCTATGATTAGCATGTGTTACTTGACAGACAAAATATATAGCTCCTACTTTCTTCAGGTTATAGTGGATTTATTTATATTACAATCAAGAGACAACTGTATTTTTTTTTAATATTTGCAGGGCGATATTTACACAGTGGCACAGCAGGTTAGTGTTGCAGTCACATAGCTCCAGGGTCCTGGAGGTTGTGGGTTCGATTCCAGTGAGGAGTGTGGTGTGTTCTCCCTGTGTCTGCGTGGGTTTCCTCCGGGTGACTGTCTGTGAGGAGTGTGGTGTGTTCTCCCAGTGTCTGCGTGGGTTTCCTCCGGGTGACTGTCTGTGAGGAGTGTGGTGTGTTCTCCCCGTGTCTGCGTGGGTTTCCTCCGGGTGACTGTCTGTGAGGAGTGTGGTGTGTTCTCCCCGTGTCTGCGTGGGTTTTCTCCGGGTGACGGTTTCCTCCCACGCTCCAAAAACACATGTCGGTAGGTGGATTGGCGACTTAAAAGTGTTCATAGGTTTAAGTGAATGTTTGAGTGTGTGTCGAATGAAATGTAAAATATTTGCAATATTATCCCTCTTAATGCCATCAAATCCTCACGGACACCTTCCAGCATTGCTAGTGCAGCAGGGCGTGTAGAAATCACCCAACTGATAACCTTCATTTCAGGAATAAAGTGGGATAAATAGGTGGCCACAAAGTATCATGTTAATCAACCTCATCCGGTCTATAAAAGAGGTTAGAGGTGTTAACTTGACACATGTCGGGAACTGTGGCTTATGTTTTCTTGAATGGTTTGACCTCACAGAGTGGTCACGTTTCTCTCGTACATCCAGTGGAAGAGAAAGCTGTGGCTTTTTGAGTCTTGGCAAAGTAACTGCAGGGCACATTGTTATTGCATGAGCCACATGATCAAATAAGGGCTGTGTAAGGGCTGTGTAATAATTCAGCTCGGGGAATGTGGCTCAAGCACAGAATCAGTGTCTAAATACAAATTTGAGAAAAGAGGTCACAGTCTTCCACGGAATACTCCACGGAGCCCTGGGGCATTCCCGACGTCCTGTTTGCATTTTTATTGTTACTGAATAAACCTCACTGTTCTCTGTGGAATCCCCCACCACAACAACAGAGGAGCAAGTGTGTGAGTGTGCACTGTAAAAATATGAACTTATACCTGCCAAAATATTCAAATAACCTTCTTGTTTCTTCACTCACTGTCC